>NW_008585093.1:25041-28415 GCF_000691845.1 Merops nubicus
GCAGAACTATCACCTGTGTGACGTATGACGCTTGTTGCCATGGCCCTGCAAGGCTGAGGGGCAAAGGATTCAGCTATCGCTGGCTTCGGACTGCACTGTTGCTCCGTGTTGATAACAGATGGCTTGGTTATGGGAGAGGCACCCGCCGCTGAAGTGACTGAGCAGGCAGCTGTATTTGCCATGACAGTCCTTGGTTTGGAATAAGTGACTTGTGAGGAGAGGAGCAAAGCAGCCGATATCTCAACAAAGTCAGGGCTGTGCGGAGGGGTCATGCACTGCAAAAAAGAAAATGCTGTTATATACAGTGTAATTTCAAAACACAATTTTTTACCATCTTTACCATGAAAATAAAATTACACCCCCTCCTCAGAATCTTGGAACCTTCCTCTTAGGAGGACAAACTGACGAAAGCAAACGCTGCCTCATCTGACGGACGTTCCGAATATGCTCAAAAGTGTACTAGTAAGAGGAAGGCAATGAGGCAGCTGTAAACCTGCATAAATCATGGCATGTCTACTCACTGCACGACAAAAAAAAAACTCTCTCATTCCTTTCTCCTCGGCAATAGGTGCAGCCCTAAGAGGCTAGGAGCACTCTGCTGTTCACAAAAAACAGACTGGCAACAGACACTGATACTGAACCCTACTTCAAGCTTCCAGCAAGCCCTACATCATCTATTAGTGATTACCCCATTAGCTGGTGGCTACTTCTGGGATAAAAACAAACAGAACTGCTCTCTCCCTTCTTATTCACCCATTTGTCTCTGTTCTCTCTTGCTGCCACCACCTCTCCTTTCTCTTTCACCACTAAAAACTCACACCTATCTCTTGTGCTGCTTAAGAGACAGTGCCACTGAGCAGCAGGAGCATGAGAGAAGTCTGTCAAGCAGCTGCCACGCTACCTCAGCCTCTTTCCTCTATTGTTCCCCTCTTTCCCAACTTAATTGCACACTAGAGGCCTACTGGCTTAAATGGGCCTTAAGCATCTGAAACCTGAAGAGCACCAAGCCCTTCTTCTATACCTAGTTTTGTTGCAACAATTTGCAATAAGAAAAAAAAATAAATCGTGATTCAACTGACATTAGTCAGCTGGAATAAACCAATGCTCTGGAGAAATAACAGGCTACAGGTAGGAACACATAGCATAGAAACTAATTAAATTGTCTCTTTCATAATAGCAACCTGTACTTTCTCTTATAATGGCCAGAGTGAAGCCAAATGTCACCAAGAGCCTTTTTTATATAGTGCTTGCAGATAAGTTGGTGCCAAATCACTGAAGCTCACTCGGCCATTCTTACTCAAAAGTGCTCCAAGAATTCTACCAACAGCCATCCAGGCGGCACCCTCAGCGCCCCGTCAAATTAAATAACCTGTCAGCAAGGGCTTGCACATCGAGATCTCACACGGGACCAAGCCCCTCCACCTGCCGTTCCAGAGACAGCGGTAAAACCCAAACTCAGCACGCCCAGCTCCCTGCTCTACATACACACACAGAGCACGGGCTACGCCGCAGCTGCATGCAACATCCAGGTGTCAGGCATACTTATTTTGCATTCATGTTTTTCTCACCAGTGTAGATAAATAGTCCTTTGGTAATTCAGACGTAGCCTCGGCAGGCATTGTGAAATCACCAGAATCCGAGAAGGGCGTCAGTGGTCTTATCTTTAATATGTCACCTTTCTGCGATCTTTGACCCCAGGAGCTCATACAAACAAGCGCTTCAACAGCTTCGATGTCGTTCTGCTCCAGGGTGCTGCAGGTGGACCTGTCGCTGTCATGACGCTGCCTCTCACGGAGGGACTCGTAGATGTCCACAATGTCAACCTAAACGTAATCGGATTACTGGCTATTAGGACAAGTGGGAATACAAAGCCGACACCACCCACATACTGTCTGCTCGTGATGAAGGTCATCTGAAACAGATCCCATGTCCACGGCAACACTTTTACCAACCAGCTCAATTCTTACCCTCCCCCCAACAGCTCATCTCCCCACCCCTGTTCCTCTTGAAGGGGATAAAAAAAAAAATATAGAAAGACACAATTTGCAGGCAAGGAACAAATATGTGTGTAGCTCACACTTCCCGAATCACACTGCTCTGAATAAACATATCCCAAGCCTGCATACAAGCATAAGGGGGGAAAAGAAAACCTGACTTCCAATGGTGCTTGGACAAGGTTGTTTTGCAGTCCCAAAAGATGACTGCTACTCAGCACCAGTCTCATTTCAGTGACATTTAGAAGATAGATTTCACCTGAGGGTAGGATTCTTTAAGGTATGATCAGAGTACTGACTCAATAGTACTACACCTTACAAAACCAATTAAATCTTACTTTTACCAATAGGGACGCCAGGGTGGAGACGAGGGAGAGAGGAACACAGTCTTCAAAGTGCAGGGGGAATGGTTTGTACCGTACTTCAGAAAGGTACCACAGAGGTGCCAGGTATCTCAAAACACTCCGTGAGCAACACGAAGACAAATGTGACCATATTGATTTGTTTCCAGCTGCAGGCATCATGGAAAATTTGTGTGCGTGCATGTGCACGCATGCAAAGCGCTTCTCTGCAAAAGGATCCCCAAACTTCAGAAAGCTCTCACAGTGCCCAGCAGTGACTCCAAAGCCATGCTGCACTGCTGGTTTACGGCTCATGTGCCAGCTCAGTCTCAGCTAGGCATCCAGACTCTTCCAGTCTTTAGGCACACCAGCTCACTGCGGAGGCTGAATTCAGAAGCTTGGACCGAGGCTCTTGAGCCTCCTGCTGCTACACGGAGGGCTTCTCTGCTGCAGCAAAAGGTGTGACTGAAAAAGCACCACCACGCCATTAGCACGGCCTACAGCCCTGGAGGGAGCTATATGTGTGGGGTGACATCACTCGCACACCCAAGCCAACAAATTTTGCTACGAGTTAAGTAACGACGCTGCTCAACGGTGCCACAAAGAGGCAAAGCTGCGTGACGCCATCTCCGCCACGGGGATGTGCAGCAAATGGATAGGAAGTGCTGGTCCTGCATGCCCAGGGGACTCCGGCCTACACCGCGAGGGACCAGGCAAGGGGACGTCCAGACTGGGGGCAGGAAGGTGTTACTGCACTCTAAAGCTGAGTGCTAAAAACTGCTCTGAGAGAGACTCCCAAGGAGTTCCACTGGAAACAATGAGAACAGGGCGAGGGCAAAAACCCATCATGTGTAAAAACCCATCATGTGCAACCAAGCCAGCACATTTCTTTTGTGTGACCCTGCTTCAGGAGAACAGTTTTCCCTGAAGAAACATTGAAAAACATACACAGCTTTTAAAAAAAAAAAAACGACCACACCCTAAAAAAGCCAACGAAACTAACAAACCCCCCCAAATCCCAAACCCTAAGAGAGCCCTT
>NW_008585094.1:0-8117 GCF_000691845.1 Merops nubicus
TAAAAGTGGTTTAAACCACCACAGACTGTCTGAAACTGAATAAATCTTCCTACTTGTGTTCTTTTAATGATTTTCCTGGCACTAATTCCTTTGTTGCAAAATCTGTATTAAGGTGATGGAGTGTCATTTTTCAGAGTGAGCTACTGTGAACCTGATGGGTAGAGACTGGAGGATTAAAAGTGGCTATTGTGAATCTGAACATTATTAGAGAGTGTTAATTAATCATAATGACAAGAAACATTGTAGTAATTTCTTACCTGCTCACAGTTGTGCCTTAACCAGTGTATGAGCATGATCAATTACAAGATACTGTTTCAGTATCTCTCAAACAGTTTTATCATTTGGAGCTTAACTTAGATCTGAAAAAGGTGGATGTGGAGAACAGAAAACACGGGAAATCCTCAGATGAGTGGTTTCACCTGTTATGAACTAACCCTCTGGAGCTTGTTATCACATCAAGCCTGGTGTTACCATCTCAATGCAGAATGTGCTCAACCTAGATGGGTTAATATATGACTTCTGAATACATCTGAACACTCTGGAGCAAAGTAATAATCAAAATAAATACTGTAAAGGGCAGATCTAGTACTTCATAGCACACCTCAAACACAGCCTGTCCCTGTCTTAAATAAAATCCTCAGATGATTGAAGGAACCTTATGGTACAGATGAAAATAATGCTTAAAGCACACTGTCTGTTAGATGTAGGGAATGTGTTTCTTCCTGATGCTAAATCTAGTGTCAATTATGAACATGACTGTTTATCAGTTTATCTAAACTTTATGTATGAACTTAAGCAACTGCTGAATTTTTCTATTGCAACAGCATGTTCTTATGCTGTCCTCATCTGACATCTAGCTACTCTGTTCTTGAAAGAGCTAGGAAAAGAGCATGGGGGAAGCACTTTGAGCTCAAATCATCAATGGATTGTATGCTGGGAAATCCTCATGTCTATCCCCCTTTGCAAGGGTCCAGACGGTGAAATATTTGTTAGAGTGCTTTCAAAGAAACTGTGAGCCTGTTCCTTTTCAAATCCTGTGGGAAAGAACGTGTTGGATAGTCAAGATTTTTTGATACCTATTACTTGACCCTTGTCTCGCAACGCTAAAGTTTTGTTTTCTGGAACATCTGTGTTTTGGGATGTGCAGTTACTGGGAAGTCATTAGAAAGTCATTGCAATATTTTCTTGCAGTCTGATGATAGTTTTAAGTTCTCGGTTTTCTGTGGTTTTTTTTGTTTGTTTGTTTGTTTGTTTGTTTTTTTAACCTCTGACAAAGTGCAGAACAATTCTCTTAAACTCGTATTTACATGTTTACATACCCAAGTGGAACTGTTTACTTGGCATAAACATTTCCATGCTGAAAATTTTAACATGTATTCTTAAATACCATCAAGTTTCCTCTTTCTGTAAAACTCCTTTGGAATTTCTGGAAAGGGATATCATTAGCATTTCAAACTCCCTTCATTTAATCTGCCTTCAATTTTTTGTTTCATGCCTTTTTTTTTTTTTTTTTTTTAGTATATGCTTTATACAGGAATTAGACTAAAATTTCAGTAACGTAACAGGAATTTTGAATTTTTCATTTGGTTTTCTTTCCTTCAATATCAAACTTCCCCCACCTAAAGCTGAAATAATACCAAACTGAAGCAGTAAAGGTCATTGTTGAGGAAGAGATATTAGATCTTTCTTTAAAAGACTGGAGGGGAAAGAAATAAGATATTGTAGGAATTGAAGGAATAATAAAGGAATTTGAGGAAACTGTTTAAGTAACATACTTAGAATAAAGGTACAGACAAATTAACCTTAGATGCAATAAGTTTGCAAGATTGTCATCTCTCTTCAGACCTCATATTGCAGAAACCTAAACAAGTTTAAAATGTCATAATTAATGCATGATTTTTGATATTCAGTGCTATAAATCTTTACTTATTTATAAGATGGTTTAAATTCAATAGAAACTATAAATCTGAAAAGTGTTCTGTCTTTTCTCAGTTTGTGTTTCTTTTACAAACGTCTAACAAAGATAAAAGGACTGCAGTCATCTTAGTTTTGCAGTCTTGAGAGAATTCATGAATATCTATTATCCAGAAGAAGAAAAAAAAAAAGTGTTGTCCAGAGTTAATAAACCATATTAAAATCAGAAGCCATGATTAGTTTCTGTTGCCAGAATTCAGAGGATTCTACCTTTTTGAAAGGGAAAAACTTTGTCCTTCTCTGTACAGCTGAACTCTGGATTTCTTTTCTCCCTAGCTAGTTGTCAACAGAAACACCGATGCTTACCTTTGTCCTTGTAGATTATTTTGAATTCTCCTTTGACTGTTCTCTTAAGGGTGCTGCTTAGTAAGAGAACAGTTGTCCTACCAAGCTGATCTACTAGAAAAGTATCTTATAACTTCAGGAATGTTAAGGCTGAAGTCCCTGTCAAGACAAGCGAAATTTTTGGAGTGAAATGCTTACGGTCTTTTGGGAAGAAGATAAATGGACTGACTGGCATTTTAGCAGCCTGTTCTTGACCTAGAAACAAGTGTAATCGATTCCTAGGCCTGGCCTGAAATTCTTCAGTTTATCTGGAAGAAGGGAACACTGGTGGGGTGGAGACATGCTTCTAGGCAAATACATTATTCAAAAGTATTTTCCTAGTTTATGAAATGCGTCCAGCTGGTCATTTCGCTGTTCAGATCTGTGCATTGGGAGGGGGGTTGGGGGTTGGGGAGGGGAAAGAAAACCGAACAGACATCATAATCTCCTCCCTTCTTCCCTCCTCAGCCTTTTCTGAAGGTATTTATAGCTCATTGAATCTTGCAGTTGTTGCTGCTGGTACAATGGAATTAATGATCATATTCGTGTGCTTAAAAAAATCCCATCTTCCCTTCTTCTCTTTTGTAGGTTCCAGTGTGTGCTGCATAAAATAAAACATTTTAAAGGTTAAAATGAAAATACAGTATAATTTTTTTTTTCTTTTTTTTTAGTACATTTTTTTGCCTGACTTTAAGTTTCAGGAATGAAGGTGATTGGCAGGGATGAGAAACAGCAAATTTAGCTTGTCTGTTTTGTTTTTTTTTGGTTTTTTTTTTTTTTACTATGAGAAGGTAACATGCAGCTTATTCCTTTAGTCAATCATAAAATGGGATAGCAAGAGTGATGACAGTTTAGTATTTCTGTACAGCTAGTTCACTTCTGTCAAGGAGAATGTGGTGACCTCCATTATTTTTCTTCCTTGTCCTCTGCTACTTACTGTAAAAATACCTTGGAAGTTAAAGTATGTGCTTGTCAACTAGGACATCTTTTAGTTATGACCTGGATATTAATCACCAGTCTTACTTGAGAAGTACTGAATAATGATAAATTTGTGTGCTTGCTGGTCAAATCTGGCTGTGAATCAGCAACCTTGAGTTGAGAAGCTCCTTTATCTTGTGAGACAGCCAGGTTCATAAGATGAATTAACTTTTCTTTCCAGATCACCAACAAGGTGTCATGGTGTTTTGAACTTAATTTATACAGTAAACAAAAAATAAAGTCCATTTTTGTCAGCATTTCTATCCTGGAAAGAACAAAACAAACAAAAAAATGTGGTGAAGTGATAAATGATTGTGATTAACACTCTGCTGGTTGTGGCTTCATGCCCCAGTGATTTTTCTGTCATTATTCTGTATAAGATGCTATATTAGCCTTCATCCATGTGACTTGATGAAAACCGGAAGGTTAACTTTTAGCTTTGTATTTTTCATTAATACACTTTTAATGTTTAATGTATAACTTGTGGTTTATTCCATTGAATTACCCAGGATGCTAATGTGTAAGTGCTGAGTTAGATTTATTTTAAAATATTAATTCAGTATGAAAGAGGGACTAAAGTGATAGTAAAAACAAACAAACAAACAAACAAAAAAAACCCAAACAAACAATAAAACTCAAAAAAAACCTATGCAATTAAATGCTTCAGACTACTTTCAGAGGTGTTGTCATCTGGCTTTGAATTAATTTTAATGTAACTTTAGTTTACCATCAGTTGTACAAAGAAATTCTATAACTGAGTTATCTAATACCAGTTGAAATTTATGAGCTGTTGGTAAGTACCAGTATTTAGCACTACCAGGAACACTGTGAAAATTCTTTGGTCTTGAATAAAGAATGAAGGTCACCTTATTCTTGTACCCCAAACACAATAACTTCTAGTTCCTGATACTGTATGAATTACATATTTACCTTACATTCTGACAAGGACACATATATGCTTGAGGACACCCATCTGGATAGCATCCTGACAGAAAGAAGGACGTGGGGGTCCTGGTGGCCATCCAAGTTGAACATGACCCAGCAATGTGTCCTTGTGGCAAAGAAGGCAAATGGCATCCTGGGCCATATTAGCAAGAGTGTTGCCAGCAGGCTGAGGGAGGTGATACTTCCCCTCTGCTCAGCACCAGTGAGGCTGCACCTGAAATGCTATGTCCACTTCAGGCCTCCCTAGTACACCAAAGGCACAGACAAACTAGAAAGAGTCCAATGAAGAGTCACAAGGATGACAAAGGGACTGGAACATCTCTGCTATGAGGAAAGGCTGAGAGAGCTGGGACTGTTCAGCCCGGAAAAGAGAAGACTTGGGGGGGATCTTACTAAAGTGTATAAATACCCGAAGGGAGGGTACAAAACTGTCTCTGTTTTCAGTGGTGTCCAGTGGCAGGACCAGATGCAATGAGTACAACCTAAACCAAAATAGGTTTCCTCTGAATATCAAGAATCACTTTTTTAAACTCTGAAGGTGACCAAGCACTGGGTCAGGTTTCCCAGGGAGGTTGTGAGGTTTCCATCCCTGGACATATTCAATACCTATCTGGACATGATCCTGGGCAACTGGCTCTAGGTGGCTGTATCAGAGTAGGGTGGGGTTGGACCAAATGACCTCCAGATGTCCTTTGCAACCTCAATCATTCAGGGGTTTCCCCATCTTGTGCCACTTGACAGGGAGGAAGGTAAACTATTTGGAGTTGAAGAAGTTGAGTCTAGGAAAAAAAAAAAAAAAAAAAGTATGTTGGTTGGGGAAAGTTGTTTTGGTTTTTCTCCTTGTTTCTTGTCATCCTGCTTCATTTTCAGTTGGCAGAAGCTGAAATTAATTTTCCCCAAGTTGCATTTTTTTTTGACTGTGATGGTAATTGAAAAGTGATCTTCTTGTCTTCATTGCAAACTGTGAGTTTTTCAGTCTTATTTTCTCCCTCTCTCCTATGGATGTAGAAGAGTGAGAAGATAGCTGGGAAAGAGCCTGGTGGTCTGCCAAAGCCAACTCACCACAGACATAAGTAGAAATAAAATCTTTCAGCTTGCTTAAGATTTATTACGTTTCTAATTTTTAAAAAAAATCAATCAGAGTGTTTAGTAACAGGAAAAACAGAGAACTGGGGTTCACATATCATTTACCACAGAATGTGTCTACAGAATGGTTATGATTTTTCTGTATATTAATAGTTTTTTAGGACTAAGGAAGATGAATCTTACAATTTGTGAAGTTTTGTGTGTAGTCCCACATATATTACACATCTCTTTGGTGTTTCTTTTACATGGATATCATAAGTAGATTTTTCTATTTTCTTAGATGCTCTAAGAAAGCTAATTTTTTTTATATTATAGCAGTTACAAAATCAAATTAATCACATCTTTACTACAAGAAAGCATATAATGGTTGAATGGTTTGAGTGAGAAAGGACCTTTAAAGATCTCTTGGTTCCAAATCCCCTGGCATAGGTAAGGGCATCTTTCATTAGATCAGGTTGCTCAAAGTCCCATCCAATTCGACCTTGAATACTTACCAATGATGGTGTGTCCACAACTTCTCTGAGCAACCTGTTTCAGTGTCTCACCACCCTTGTCCTAAAGAAATTTCTTCTTCATGCCATAAACCTACCCTCTTCAAGTTCAAAACTATTGTCTTCTGTCCCGCTGCTACAGGCCTTGGTAAAAGGTCTCTCTGTCTTCTTTCCAAGTCTCCCTTATATATATTGAAAGGTTACAGTAGAGTCTCCCCAAAGCCATCTCTTCTCCATGCTGAACAGTCTCAGCTCTCTTTTTTCATAGAATTTGTTCTAAGCAAATACCTTGGTTGGTTTGGTTGCTCTGCAGTTCAGTCTCTCTTTTTTTTTTTTTGTTTTTTTTTGAGGTGATTATTTTCCAAAACCCTATACACTTCATCCAATATATTTTACATGCTAATTGAGCGACTATTACCATCAAAATGTGGGGAAAAGCAGTTCTTGTCCTTCTTTGCAATGTTATTGTAATTATTACTTTATCAGTACCTTGTTTTTCCTGTAGCTTTTATTGTAAAACCAAGAGAATGTTTAACCATAAAGATGATAACTAATTAGATCCCTAAACAATTTTTTGGAAACAAATGCTCCATAATAAAGGAATTACCTATTTCAGCTACTGCTCCACAAAATTCTGAATTTGTGATGAAGCATACTCCTGGAAAAGTAAACACTGGTCTCTGAATGTTCTCTAAATGCATAGCAAAAAGGTGTTTTCATCTAGTGTTAATCAAGTTATCAAAATAACTGAACCGTTCTTATTTTCAACATACTGTAGCTGGCATTTGTCAGAAGATAATGGGTTCTGAGGGTGGTGGTGGTTTGTTTTGCATAACCATCTCTTAAACTGAAGATGACAATGCTTTTGAAACTATATTTATCTTCATATAGTATTGATCAATGTTTTTAATATTTGAACAAATTGCAGAAATGTATTATCTAACTGTAGAATTATTATGATAATTCTGACTTTTTTAATACTTACAGAGTTTTATAAGACACTTGATAAAGAATTTTGTTACAGTGCATGTGGCTTTAATCCTCCAGTATTTGTTGAAGAGTATCCTGTCATGAGAGCTTCACAGCTTTTTTTGATCAGCATTATTATAAGACCCACCAGAGGAACTTCATTTTTATAAGAAAGTGAAAACTTTTTGTATTGTATTGACTTATGTTATTGATTCCTTTTTCTCTGTAGTATAACAGATTTTTTTTTTTTTTTTCCCCTCCCTTTTCTTCCCCCAAGCTATCTACTGTTAGCAAGTTCTACCACATCTTGCTAAGATTTTGCAAATACTTTTTGAGCATTTCACCTCCTCTTATTTCTGCTTGGCAGCTAGGATCCCCATTCATTCTTTGCAGTCTGACATGGCAGAAAGGTATGCAGGCTTTGTTATCCAGAAGAAAAAGAGCTTGTTGCTAGTGTTGATGTTGCCAGAAACGGATCCAGGAGTACTGTTAAATCTCTAAATGGGTAAAGTCTATTTCTAAAATTGCTTTTTTCCTTACTACTTGATGAGCTGTCAATTTGAGTAAGCCTGACATAGTGCTGCACCAGGGTGTTTCAAAGTGACTTTCCAAAAATTAGCATCCCAGCTTAATTGCTTGAAGAAGTAGTCTGATTTCAGAACCCATCATCTTACAGGGACTTGCAATAAAAATTAGCCCACTTAGTTTCCTAATACAGGAGCCTGTAAATACACATCCATCCAAGTGAACTTGGCCAAGTAGTGCCACTTGCAGAGAAAATCACCTAATTTGCTATACAAGATTGACCTTTTAAAAAATTACTGGTTAACATAAACTTGACACGGTTTTAGAGTGCTAAGTGATTAGACAATCAATACAACTTGCCATGTGCCATAATTAATCTGTGTTTCACATTGCTGTGAGAATGAAAATATAGTATGAACTGGGCTGAACTCTGCTTGATTCTGTTTAATGCACTCAGTAGGTCATAATGTGGCATGCAGTGCCCTGGAGTTCATCTGAACTATCTGAGTTAATGAAGACTGGGACAACTGACAGTAAGTGCTGTGACCCCCAAAAGAGTAAAATCAAGTTAAACTACTTTCTGAGGGAGTACATTAAAAAAGTCATAGCTGCTAGGCTTGGTCAATAGTTAATTTGGAAAAATACTGCTATCTGTAGTATCTATGCAGGTGGATCAGATAATAGACACTATTGAAATTTTACCAGGTTCAGTGTGAATGATGCTAACAAAGAAGTATGAATTGAGTAAGAATAAATGCAAAAGTTTGTACACACAAGTTCTGATATGAAGGTTTACACATGTAACATGCACTTGCAGGTTCAGCA
>NW_008585094.1:8148-11059 GCF_000691845.1 Merops nubicus
TACAATAAATGAGGTTTTGTTACTATGGAGACATCCATTCTAATGCACTGGTTACAGCTATGTGCACATAAGTTGGAAATAAGTTTCTTCTAGTCACAGATAATTTTAATAACTTGGAAGATTTATTTTTATTTTTTAGCTTTTTGAAGAAAGTATGCTCATTTTTAAAAAGTCATTTTTACACAAGTGAATGTTATGGAAAACTGCTAGTTTCCTAGTTTTTACGTAGCACATGCAGAGCTTATACCACTGCAATTTAGATATTTTTCAGCACAGTGGAAATATGACTTGGAGAATTTTAATTCAAAATAAGCAGAAAATTGAAATTTATAAAGCTAGACTTTCTTGCCTCTACAGCTGAAAGTAGTTACAAAAAGTAAAAGTGGAGTCATTGTAAAACCTATAATATGATTGTCTTTTACTATTTTTAGAAGCTAATAACTTAGTCATGCTAATGACTTAATTTGGGAAATCATTCCTTTAGCTATTTGCTGTATTTTATAAGTATATGCAAACAGTCTATAGGCTTTCTATTAGTATAGCAATCTACTCTTCAAATATTCCTTTAAGAGTCTCATATTTTAATGACCTAATAATCTAGAAAGTGTATTCTAGGCAGCACAGTACTCTTGATATCTGCAGTATGTGACCTTAACAAAATAACTTTAGTTCTATCCAGTCATTGTGTTGTCAGTTAATAGACATTTTTGACCTGTACATAGAATATAATATGCTCGGTGCTTGGTTCTTACTTCATTTTAGCAGTTCCATGTGACTATTATTCTATCAAACTTAAAGTTTTGGTTTTGGTTTTGGTTTAAAATGAAAAAAAAAAAAAAAAAAAAATGCATTCAACAGATTTTTTTCTTACAGCTTACCTAAAAAGGTCTTGTGATAAGAACTTCAACTATAAGAGGATCTGGAAAACAACTGTTCGTTTGGTTTTGTTGGATATTTTTTAGTTGGTTTGTTGTTTTTTTCTTCTTAGTGGTCTTGAACCACTAAGCTCAAGTTAGGTAGTTCTTTTACTTGAAAACACTTTTCATACAATAACCTGGAGAAGAGGTTAGAATGCACTTGAACAGGTCAATGAAATATACTCTATTTAAGCCTTGTGTGCTTTAAGATTGCGAGGGAAGAAGGCTTCAAGTGAGAGCTTTAAGATGTTTGTTCTTTCTGGACGCTTACCCTATGAATGATCCTTAGGGATCCTGCAAAAGGGATAGTCACAGAAGTGCTAACCCTTGACATAAATGTGAGAGATCTGACTGGGAAGCTTGTGTTTGATGCTAAAAATATTGGAAGGAAAGCCCTTTTCCTTTCTGATTTAATAAGATTTGCATATATTTCAAAATATTCTAGATTTTTAATAGTTTGTGGATTTTTGTTGTGGTGTGCGTTTTTTTTTTGGTTTTGTTTTTTTTTTTTCCTTCCCTTGAAAGGGTAGAAATATACAGCACTTTGACAATTCAGTGCTACTTTAGCAGTGATAGTCTTATATTGACGTCCTGTGGTGAATTCTGGATATTTATTAATGCTTCTTGAACCAGAAGCTGGTTCTCTTGGAAAGGGTAAATTCTCATCTGAAGTGCCTTTGACAAAAAGCTAGGAAACAGGGGTAGTGGCCCACTCTTTCTCAGTTCCTTTTGCTGGGCATTATACACCAGCTGAAGAATGATCTTTATAGAAACCATGGGAAGTGTTGTCAATCTGCTCAAGATAGATGTCATTTGTGATGGTCATATGATGCAGTTAACGTGTACTGGTGTTTCAGTCTCAGTTGACCTTACTTAACCATTGCAGGCCAGCCTAACTTGAGTTTTGAGAAAGGTCATCATCTCGGGAGAGCAAGTTCTCAGAATTTATGTAGAGTGTGTTTCTGGATTTTAGTGTTTATAGGTTTAAGAATTTCTTCCTGTGCTGTGCTATTTAGGGAGAATTAATTCTTTTAATTACATAGCCATGTCAACCACAACATTCTGTATTTCATTCTTTCTTTTATCTGTTCTCTTGCAAGAACCAGATAATGTAAATGGTACCATTACTAGCTTTGAGGAATTATTCCAAAAGGTGGGTTTTTTTTTTTTGGTTTGGTTTGGTTTGGTTTTTTTTTGTAGTGTCCCACTTCAAGATCTTTGGTGTTAATTTAAAGGCAAAAAATAAACCTGAAAAATTGACTGCAGGGGTCTTATTGACAAGTAAGCCGGTACTTGTCAGCACCCAGTAATAAGCACACATGAAAATTTCAAATGCTTTATAAAAAAATATTTTAGTTTGTGTTTTTTTTTGGTGAAACACATGAATTTATTAAAAAAAAAAATGAAAGTGACAAAGTTTTTCTAAGACAGATTAGATACATGCTTCTGGAATCTTTTTACATACAAAAGATTGTTTGCAGCTAGTTACTCTCCCATAGTATTTTATGCCACAGCTTCTTGTATGTTAACAGAAATCCTCCAGTACTGTCCTCTCAAATGTGTATTTGATGGTTAGTGGAAACAAATTTCCAGTGAATTCTATCAGTACAGGTGACAAATGTACCTATGTGTAATAACTGTGTGCTGGAAGGCTCTGAAAAAGTCTATAGCTTAACTGAACATAGCTTTTACAGTTGATGACCCCAAGATTTCACTGTTCATACTGGTGAAAGCTGCTGAAGTTCTTAACGCTAGGACAGGCTTTGCCTAAAATAAATGTAGGAACAACCCATGAAGATATGGGGCTAGTTTTAAATTGTAATACATATAGAATATCTTGGCTGATTTTGTTTGAATTTCATCCACAGCTGAGTACTACCAGAACTCCTCACAGACCAACAATGTATCTCACAGCAATATGTTATGATATTATTGTTATTATAAAGTGCAAAAAAGGCTATCAAAAGTTTTGGATTTTTCTTTTTTTTTTTTTT
>NW_008585095.1:0-2087 GCF_000691845.1 Merops nubicus
CTTCCCAGGGGCACAAAACAGGGAACCACTTGCCTCCAGTTTCCTCTGCAGCTTTCTAAGGGCTTGGTTAAAATACCTATTTTTGAGCTGGTATCTTTATGTATCCAAGGGGATTTCTGTAGAATTCCCAAGTATTTTTAAAGCTTTGTTTATCTTTGGATTATTTTCAGAAACATATCTCAGTATAGTTTGAATCCTCTATTAAAAGGGAACCTTTTGCATCTCAATCATGATAAATCAGCCAGAAAAAGAGGAGTATTCTTTTTCTTTTGACGTTTTCACGACTTTTGTTGGAGTAATTTAAAAGCCTGGTATAAGACACCTTCAAAACTGGTAAATTTGTCTTTTGCACTTTTTGAAAAGAAATCTTGTAGCACAGGTAGAAAGGTGGAGGCTTTTTTCCTGCCCTCTGTGAGCAGTGGTGATATTTGGACCCTGCCTTACTGCTAGGGCAGCCTCTTGCTCCACACAGCAGCACTGGTGAAAATGGGTGCAGGGAAACGGGACTGGCATGAGGGGCTTTCGTGGGCAGGAGTCATGGCAAGTAGCTTTTTTCTCTGGAATGCAGATTAAATGAAAATGTGCAGGCATGCCACTTTGAAGTTCCCTGCAGTGCCAGTCTGTTGTACCAGTTTGCTTCAAGCACTAAGTCTACCTAAAGCAATTAATTTTGCTTATCATGAAGAAGCCAATACCAAAATGTCTCCATTTTAAATTGCTAGGAGACATTTCCAGCTGTTTTGGTGGTGGTGATGGGTGGGATTTTTTAATAGGAACTGAGTCCTTGCCAAGAAGTGCCTCTGGGTTTATGCTGTGATTCAGCCAAGTGCTCGGGTGCTGAGCTCTGGGAATCAGGATCCTGAATGCACTGAAGAAGCTGGCTGTGTCTGGGTCCCACTCAGGACTTGTGTCACCACAGGCTCCAACGGGGCAGTTCCAGCTGGTGAAAACAGGCAGGCTTCAGCCAGCTCGAAGTGCTGCTGAATTCCTGTGGGCTTTTAACAGTTTGGCTCAATGTGAAGACGAACTTGGTGTGGGGGGAGCTTCTCTAACCTGGCCAAGATGTACACGGAAAAATACATATAGTGTGAAGCAGAAACAGTTAGTTTACTGCAGTTGATTACTTGGCAGTTGAGCCAAGGTATCTGTCTCCATGCTCACCTTAAAAACATGAGCTTAAAATAATGAAGAGATGTGTTTTGATTCACAGCAACTTGAATCAAAAAACAAATCATGTGGCCTGACTGAAACGGGGTAACATTCCTGTATTTTGGTAATTCAGCATCATCCCTCCCAAAGGGTGATGTGATCGTCTGGGCACTGCCTTCTTCTCTCCTACTGGGGTGTGTTGTCTTCTTGGTTACATCCAAACGGAATCTATCATTTCTGCTCTCTTGTATTACTCTGTATCTGAGTTAATATACTTCCAGCAGGGACTGTTGTTTGAAACAGCTTTAAGATTAACTCTGTATAAAATTTATTTAATTTTTCAAAATAAACAGCAATTATACTGGAGAAAATCTAGGGTGTTTGCAGCTATTTCTCTTCTTGCTTTTACATTTCTGTTCTTTTCAGCCAAGAGAAGTGTGAGCATAGACTTCAGACTGTTATCAGGAAAGGAGTTTCGTACTTCTAAGAGTGAATAATTGACTGCTGTCCCTTCTAGGTGAGGTTATCAGAGATTGAACAAAAGGTTATTTCTTTACTGGAAGATTGCGGAGATAGTGCAGACTACCACCAAGAGACAGAGGCTCTTTCACTGAAGCTGAAGGAAGTGAAATGCAATTTGGAAAAAGTCCAGACGATGCTTCAAGACAAATACAATGAAGAGCAGGTAAAGCATATGAACGCTGTGCAGAGCAGGAGTGAGAGTTATGATGCTTTAATGTGCCGTAGTTGCAGAAGAACAGTTAGAGTTCACCATGTGAAGCAAGAGAGGGAGAAAGTCAATTGAAAATGTCAGACTTTCTATTATTCTGCTTTACAGAACTGTATAATTATTTCCAGTTTGCAGCAAGTAGTGGATTTTTGGTGAATCTCTGAACATTTTTTCTTCTTTAAGTGCTCAGTGGCAGAGGTCAAGATTT
>NW_008585096.1:0-5451 GCF_000691845.1 Merops nubicus
GAGACATTCAAAACCTGCCTGGATGCGATCCTGTGTGACCTGATCTAGGGGATCCTGCTCTAGCAGGGGTTTGGACTAGGTGATCCCTCAAGGTCCCTTTCAGCCCCTAATGTTCTGTGATTCTGTGATGCTTCATTGTCAAGATTGCATGATCTTTTGTATTCAAACTGAAAGTTTTCCTGGTGGGGATTTTCTGTTTAATAGATTCTGATCAAACCATCAAGATGTTGCTGAATGCAAAACAATCATAGGGAATGAACAACACTTATTGTCTTATGTGACAGTTCTGGACAGGCAGTCTTGAGTCAGTGGGAGAGAATGGAACTGCAGCTTCTGTAACTGCTGAAATAGTTTTCCCAGGTACCATAGAACTAAGATGTATAGCATTAAGGCTGTAAACAGTCTTATTGCATACTTCTTGGCCCAAAAGTGTGAAGGTAAGATTTTTGCATGGAACTATTCTTGTTAGATGCCCCAAAAGCTTATCTACTTTTTCTGGGCTGAATCAAAATGAGACACTACTTTCCTCTACAATTACTCTCTACATTGAGTGTAGAAGTTCTGTAACAACTAATAATGAAGAATTGCAATATAACTAACTATATAATAGATTTTGTAACTGTTTAAAAGGAATCATTAGGAAATTTGTGAGCCGCCTCTACCTCCAAAACCTATTGTGCTAAATATAGTGTACAGAGGTATTTTTGGAATTCATCACTTCAGAATATGATTACCTCATTAGAACAAACTCAGGAAATGGGTTTATTCACTGTCTTTGTCATATAAATAAGCATAGAGCCTTCATTCTTCTGGACACTTTTTGCAAACACTAAATAAGGAGAACAAAAAATATGAAGCTTATCTGTGCAAATCCTCATCAAGTCAGGTCTGCTAGTGTTGAATACAGTTAGCACTTAACAAGGTAAATAGGTAGATGTCCTTATGGTTCTCATCTTACTATACAACTGCTGTTTAGAGTTGTGTTTACTGTGTGCATGCTACTAATGCTAGTATTCAACAATCTCCATACTTTTAGTAACCTTATTAAGAGCTGCTAGCCTCCAAAAATACAGTCATGATAAGTTATTTTTTATTAAGTAAGTCTACCTTATTAAGCCCTTTAGTATCCAAAGACTAAAAATATATGTAGGCAATTGCAGCTTTGAGTCTTCTTTACTTCGTTGCCTACAAAGAAACCTTGTAAAAGAGACAACATTTTAATGGCACAAATGATAATGTAAACTCAAAATGTCAGTTCAGAAGCTTTAATTACTTCAGAATAGTGCAATTATGTGAACTGAATAATAATAATAATAATAAAAGGTACAGTTAATATTTCTACGCTGTTTGGCTCAAAGAAAATATTTATTGAAAGGTATAGGGCAGTGTTCTGAATTTGATGAGGCTGGAATTACAGCCAGTAAACAGGGTAAGTATTCACTCTTTTAAGTCCATGCTTTCTAGAGAATATATCTGAAATAACTGAGGGAAAGGAGAAATAGGAATAAAAAGGAGCTCTGCTAGTCATGACAAGGTTGTTTTGTAGAAGAAGCAAACAGGATTAGCTATAATGAGATTATCAACTAATTCTGTGAGGCAACACCCGCATAAATCAACAGACAAAGGGGAGGGAGCTGGACTCTGCAATAATTGCTAATAACAGCAACATATCAGTAGTAATAATAAGGCTTTTTCTACCCATAATGTGGAATACTGTTCTAGTTGTAGGTCTGTAATTAAAACTATGATTAAATATGGTGTGTTACAGCAAGAGTTTTTCTGTCCAGTGTATGAAGGACATTGGAGCTCAAAGCTCTAAGTTTATAAGGGAAATTTCTGTTAAAAGCAGCCAGAACTATCTTTCTACCAACTTTTTTTTTTTTTTTTTTCTTGTCAATGTGTTCAAACACTTAGCAGAACAAACAGCATTCCCATGTTGTCATTTTTCTACAAAACACTGTTCACTTTCTCCTTATTTCTCTGGAAGCATACTAATGAATGTATACATGCAGCAAGCCATCAAAACCAACATAAATGTGGTTTCTGTCTGTTACCACAGAAACAGCTCCATTATTAGGAGCATATAAGTCATCATGGTAGAATATCCTCTTTACTAGTGAGAGTCTACCTGTGTCAGAGTTAAGCATGTGATAAACCCTGGAGGAATAAATCATCCCACCGTCTTTCCCACTACCAAAGCCTTATCTGATCTCTGGTTCTCCTTTTCCTGTGTTGTCCCTGATAGACTGAGTTCATCATATTTCCTGTGCTATTTAAAGAACTTCCTGGGCTGGTACATTATTTTAAGCCTGCCTCTGTATTCTATAAAATACCAACAAGAAGCATTTACCCTACACAAATCATAGTAACTTTACAGGTCTGAGTTCGTACAGAGAGACCAGATTTGGCATGTTATACATTATATATACATATAAACAAGATCAGGTTTGAAAACAGAAGACTCTGGACCACATAACATTTTCACTTTCTGCCTGATCTTCAAACACACTTTCCATATTAGGGAACCATACCACAACTGCTTGGGAAGGTCTTTGAACACAGCTGGGGATGTGGCATGCGTGCCATGCTGAAAAGATCCTGTTGTATATATGATCAAGGAGCCCAAAAAGCTGTAACTTGAGAGCAACTGACTGTGAAAGCATAGTTACCTTGTGCCAGGATCGTTTGGGTCAAACACTTGTAGAGTTATTTCACCCATATACATCTGGAATCCTCCACCACATTATTTCTTCTGCTGCTCAGTAGGAATACTGTTACAACCTCATACCAAAGTCCCAAAAATTATTGCCCTCAAAATGATTTAAAGTGCCCTAGGTCACTTTCACATGATCTCTTTCCATCTGTTTAGTCTAAACAAATAGAATGTTGATAAATTTGAAAGTTTTATGAAAACCTTTTCTTATCAAATAGACAGAATTGTGGCCTACTATTTATCTGATCTGAAAGGGAAGGGCTATGGAAAGGCTTTCAGGTCACTCTCAAAAGGCAGCTGAACTCTTTAGTGGTGTGTGTTCTGAATCACAGGCTGCCTCTTTTGAGAAAGAGAAGCAACGCTGATGCACAGCATTTCTCTCAAACATGACACAGTAGGAGAATATAGGCCAGGTGTTCACCAAACACACTTGGTTATGAAAATCCCTCATGTGAAAGAAAATATACTTAACTGTTATTCATTTTTGTTATTAAATTTGTTGTCTCCTTTGCTTTTTTACATTTCTGAGTCTGTGACATTTAAAATAAAAAGTAACAGAAGATCAGCTGAACCCAAAACAGGTTTCTGGCAGCTGGGTCCAAGCTGGAGAGAAGCCAAAGCAAGCTGATTCATGGCTGTGCATGCAAGCACTGGTAACAATGGAACAATTTTTCTCTGCTATTCCTCTTGCCTACAAGGCCTGTGGATCAGCTTGGTCCACAGATCCCACATCCTGCAAGTGCTAGTGCTACCACGTGTGTTAATTCCTCAACAATTTGCAAGGACAGTGACATGCAGAGATAAGCTGGAAGTGATCTCTTCCTTACTAACATCCTTTTACATATGCAGCTTCCTTCCCTTGGGTTTTGACAACCACAAATCAATACATGCTTTCCAGGCCCACATGTACAGAATCTCAGAATGGCTGACATTGGAAGTGATGTCTGGAGGTCCTCTGGTCCAACCCTCCTGCTCAAGAAGGTCACCAGTTGCCCAGGACCATGCCCAGATGGCTGTTAATGTCTGCAAGGTTGGAGACTTTGCTGTCTTTCTGGGAACCTGTTCCTGTACTCAGTTGCCTTCACAGTATCCTGATGTTAAAACAGAACCTCCTGTGTTTCAGTGGGTGCCCATTGCCTTTGATTGTGTCACTGGGCCTGACTCCATCTTCTTTACAGCCTGCCTTCAGATATTTATTCATATTGATGAGATCCCCCAAGCCTTCTCTTCTCCTGTCTGAACAGCTCCAGCTCTCTTAGCTGGGATGCTCTAATTCCTTAATCACCTTAGTGGTCTTTCTCTGGACTCTCTCCAGTAGCTCCATGTAGGTTCTGCCAGCTATTGCACAACGCTTTTTATTTTCAGTGAAATTCTATTTTCCATTACAAATATGCTGAAAGAAGTAGGGTTTCTACAATTCCCTCTTAGTTCATCCCAACAGAGGAAGGAAGGGTTAAAGTGATTTCCCATCCCTGATGGAGTGGTCTGCTTTCCAGCACTGCAGAACCCCTTAAAAAAACTAATCAACCAACACCCCCACCAAACTACTCCACAAAAAAAAAAAAAAAAATGCAAACCGAACAAGTAAACAAACCAAACAACCCCAAAAAGCTCAAAACCCACAAAATTAACTCTGCAAATTTTCTTGATATGAAAAGACTGTTTTGGAGAAAGTTCACTTAATTCTTCATTCGAAATGTTCCTTGCAAAATCTCCAAGAATAACAGAGAACATAGGGCGTGTGTTTCCAAGTCAGATACCTTACACTTTTGATTGAAACTGGTTATAGGATTTATCAAAAGGGAAAAACATGTTCCTATATCTGATGCATTAAGTCGTGCTAACATATCATGTTTCCCAAGTCAGTCTAGTAGATGTGACAAAATCTCTGTTCTTTGTAATGTTAGACAAGGCAGCATTATCTTTATTTTTTTTCACTCTACCATCAAAACTAAAGGCGTGAAAGTGGAACCTGTGCAGGTTTGATCTGTGTGTTCCCAGTGCTACACCCTCAATTTTTTTCCTTGCATCTGCACCAGGTTTGGTCTGGTGAGCTGGATGCCATGGGATTTTCAGAGGACAAAGTACTTGCAGGACAGCTTCTCTTTTTAAAGGAACAAAACCTTTTCCCTTTCAAAAGCTGATTCTCTCTCCTTTCTTTATGTTTAGGACTAATCCATTCCTGCCTCCTAGCAACCACTTGCCGTTACAATTCCAGCCAAGACAGCCAGTAAACATCCGCTGTGTAAGTACCTAATGCAAGTGGAGTTAGTGAACTCTTTGTAAAGTACTGTTCTCTCGAGCTAGTACAGCCTGAAGATCTACACCACGTACCCTGCTTTCAGCACTCTCAGGAAAGAGATCTTGAGGTTATCAGCAAACACAGCAACATGCTGCTGACTGATAAACCTGTGCTTGAATAACTAGGGGAAAATATGGTCTTCCCTTGACATACCAAATGCAGATGTGAAGCTAAGGAGCTGACAGAAAACATCTACATTCATCCATTTAACAAGATACCTATATCTGCTGCTTAGTTATTCTAGGATCCTTCTATAGTCAGTGGAGAGAGGCACATAAAGAAAGCAATTTTCAGACCAGTTGTGTGTAAGATCTACCTGGACTTAGCAAGGCGTTTCACACAGTCCCCCATAACATCCTCCTGAGTAAGCTCAGGAAATAGGAGCTGGAGGAACAGACAGTGAGATGGATTGAGAATTTGCTACACAATAGAGCCC
>NW_008585097.1:0-8943 GCF_000691845.1 Merops nubicus
CCCCAAACCACGGCAGTTATGTAGTTCAGTTGACAGCATCATAGCAACTCAGTTAAAAAAAACTTCTCAACATCTCTGAAAATCAAACTTTGTGGAACAGTTGCATGTCTGATTGATAGCGCTGGCCAAGAATCAAACATGCTTTTATTCATAGCGAATAAAATGTGTGCCACAAGTGGCCCTTCCCCTCTCCTCTGTTCAATGAGACAGTGTCATATCTAAGGTCTTGCCCAAGAGGTCCTGTTATCTGCAAGCCAAGCAGCCTGGCTGCAGATTAGTTCATGTTGCTGTAAGAGTTGGCTGTTTTGACTGGCAACTGCTGGGAGATTTGTGCTGCTTGCATTATTTCTGGAGAGCCTGGGCAGAAGCTTAATGAGAAACACTGCACCTTGCAAGAAAGAAAAGCTGAATCAGGGCTTACAAGCAATTGCATCTTATGAAATGCTGCACAATGCTGTAACAGAACTGGCGTTCGCTGTACTGCACTGCAGAAAAACACAAGGCTGGAGCAAGAAGAAGTTGTCTTTTACTGTAGACGCCAATGGTACAGGACTGTTATACTGTGAAGCCCTTTGGAAAAATTAATAGTGTACCTGGTGCTTCACCTTTCTGGTGCATCTGAGAATTTCCATCTGTTAAAATAACTGCACTCTCACATAAATTTTCACACTCTGCAGACCCAAGTTTATGTCACGTTTGTCAAAGGGGTAATTTGAAAGAGGCTACCAGGAAAGTATCAAGCCCTTAAGGCATAATAAGCCCAGAGAGATTTGTTTGGATGCTGTAATGAATCCAACTTGTTAATTTGGCTTAGTTTGGTATTTATTGCTGATAGTGGAATGCAATGAAAATGAGAAGAAAAATTGGTCTAAGAGGTGCAGTACAATTAGAAGTGAAACATACAGTAAACTCCCCCAAGGTATTTATCCTTTAATCTCTAATCTTAATTCCTTTTTCCAGGTTTACTTTCCTACCTGCTTTTTAGTGTGTTCTGTTACACAACGTTACGAAATCCTTATCTCGCTGTCTTTTCTTGAAGCCCCTGGAAAAGACTTTGATGATATCACTGGAGATGTCATTTGGGTCACACTTCAAATGACAGCTTGATAACCAGCCTTCATGAGATAAAACATAGTATCAGAGCACAAAAGGGAGAAGCCGTCAGGCCAGTGTCAGGGAGAGATTCAAGCAAGAGGACCCACAGCCCACCTGCTAGCCAAGGGGCCACGTAACCTTTGCTTCTATGAGAAACCAGCTAAAAAAGCCTCTCGAGACATTTGCATGATAACATGCTACCAGAGTGGAAAAACACTCACAGAAGAAAACAGATGTAGTTGGACTCCTTCACTTGTGGCATGCAGATAAAGCTGGAGTAACCTCAGGGTCAGCAGCAGCAGAAGTTGCTCTGCTCCAGCTCAGCTGTGGCTTTTCTGCCTGGCGCTGCAGAGGATGGGCATCTGGACTGGCACTATCTAGAGCAAACCCAGGAGGGTTCAAAGTCTCCATGGGGACAGTTGAGGCCCAAGGTACTACTTGGTTGAAATCTCACCTGTGTAGCTGCTATTGCATGTTATTTCTGTGAGAAAGGCTGTCTCTAAGTGATGGCACTATTCAAGCTGAATCAAATAAGAATAAATTGCCTTCTACTGCCAGATACATTCAGTGCGAAGACTTGGTGTTAATTTGAGCCTGTGAAAAGCTCAGTGTGGGAGAGCTGTCTAGCATTATGTAAAAGAATCTGATTTCTCAAATAACATACATGCAGTGTAACCACCGAATCATCTTCCTGTAGTGCCCTGTCTAAATCACTACAATTTCCAGCTTCTCTAACAACAGTCTTACAAACCACAGCTTCCTTCAATATGCAGCTTTGACTCATCTCCAGGCCACGATGAAAAAATAGCATGTGTTCATGTGCATAAAAATCATACATTATTCCTAGTCAACCTGAATTCTGACTTTTTCCCAATTTGCAGGTTTTGCTTTTGCATTCTTCATAAAATTCAGGGTTTGCATGTTTAGAGAGAAAAGTCCAAGGATTTAATAAGAAATAAGAAATCTCATCATGCACTACTGACATGATCTTTTAACTTTTGTGTGTATGTGATTTACACATAATTGATACTTCTGAGTCTCCAATACTTGTGGTTGTTAAAAAAAAATAATTATTCTATAGAATTCTGTAAAGCTTTCTAGGCAGACATGACATCTTCCCTTATGTTTAGCACAGTAAGAACTTGATCTGCTCAGGATCTTGAAGCACAACGTAACATTAATTCTAAACATTCTGCTGTAGAAGAGTCCAAGAGGCTGAATGCAGTGGGAGCTTCATCATTTGAAACAGAAGGAGCCTTTAGCCAGAGCACATTTCTCTTTCTTGTTCTCCCTTTCATTGTTTTTCTAGACCATAGTTTACACTGTGCATTTGCCCTGTTCCTTGAAGCACAGCTGTCCTCCTTGAACCACACCTTGTACAGCTAATGCACTCAGCAGCATTACAGCTCTTCAGCCCAAAGGCCTTTCAACATACGTGATCAGCCTTTCATTCAGCTAGAAAGTAATCAATAAGTGACATAAATTTATTGTTGTCTTTCACGTAAGTTCCTTTAAGTTCTTATTTGAGATGTTAGATTGTTTTCAACCTATGGTAATTAATTCTGTTGGTTCCTTGAACTTGTTGTTCCTCAATTTTGCAGATATGGCCATCATTCAGAATGAATAAAATTAACCTTGAAATAATCAGTAATGCACAAAGATAGTGCTTCATCATGGTACTTTTTATAGTTATTTCTGTTCACTGGTTATAAAAACAGTCAATGTTTTGCATTCTCAGCTCATTCATTCAGGTGTTTTTGTAAAACACTGACACTAGAAGCTGCCCTGCATTTATTTCATGTCTGATATGCCCATTAAACACCTGCTCTCCAGATAAACAGAATTCAGCTCCAAGCATGCAGACCCAGTCCACTAACCCCATAATGACACCTTTGCAAATCTATAAATCCTGGCTCTATGTTTTCACCAACATGCGGCTAAAGAACAAGATAAGCATTTAAATGCTGAGAAGAAAACCCATGAGGAGACCAAAAAAAAACTATATTCAGAAATATAATGGTATGAACTAGAGCTGCATAGCTAATTGCTGTTTGGGTGTAGGTGCCCCTCTGAATTGCATTTGCATGTACAGTGTTTACACACATACACTTCTATAGACACTAGCTGGATCAACATAATTAATTTCCTTCAAATGTGGAATCCAAGTTGAAAAAAAAAGAACACCTAAGTTTGAATTAAATCCTTTACATTTTTAACTCCATAAGTTTAAAAATGACACTGAAGGAAATTACAAAGCAACCCATCACTTCTAAGACACATTGAAAATAATTGTTCAGGGTAGATTTTTAATGCATTTCCCTCCCCTTTTTGCTCTCCACTGCCTGTGAGTGGGTCAGCTGCAGTGTGCTGGCTCCCCGGTGCTGAAGGTACTTTTAGGATGTGCCTCCTGTGCCCTGAACACGCTTCAGTCCAGTATATGTAAAGACAGCCCAATACACATCAGGGAGAGGCACATCAGCATCTTAAAGCAGCTTCACCAGTAACTAGCTGATTTCTTAAATCAGTGAATAGAGAGTGATTTGCTTAAGGGACAGGGTATATGTGATTTCTGTCAGTTCCTCAAACACTACTTCATGACAAATCATGTGCCCTACTAAAATATGTAAATTCGATGGATCTTTCTGTAAAATGCCTCAAGTCATCAATTACTTAATTTCATTTACCTATTTAGATTCTTTTAGTTGGTTTCAGCTGTTCCTAGTACCTACTGAATATTTATGACTCTGCCTTGTACTAAGGTGTGATTTGGAGACTATCTGTCTGGCTGCTTAGAGATTTCTGGGGATGGGTGAGCTCTGATTTACCCAGGGAGAGTAATGCAGTTACTGTCCCCATCTCAGAACCCCCCCCCAGCCTTCCAGCCCCAGTAGCTGAACGACAGTATTTTTGTTCCCAAGTTTCTGCAGGGCACAGACTGACATATTAATGCAAACTGGAAGTGAAGGTTATGCTAATACATCAGACTGTGCACTTGGAGTGGGGAAACATGGCAGGGAGCTGGGAATTGCAGCTTCAGCTGCCATCTCAGCATGAACTGCAAAGCTCATGAGTGAGGCCATAATTCCAACCTGGAATGTGGAACCCTTATTTCATTATTTGATAGGCTGCCTTTTGCCTGCTCACTTGCATCTACTTTGCAAGCAATCTTCCCATGGTACTAAGTCTATGTTGGACCAGGCTGCAAGGATTATTCTCCTTCCTGTCTCAGAAGGAAGATACTCTGGTGTGCTCAAACCCACTGCTTGCTGGCTCTTCAGCCCAGCACTGACTGTTTTCCTGTGTACCAGCTATAGCAAACTCCAAATGATACCTTCTCTTATGTCTTCAGTTATGTTAGTAAAGCCCACACTTCTGTACTAGCCAAAGTGGTTTGAGGGCACAGTGCCAGCACATGGGTAGATTCCCCCAGCCTGCTGTTGCCACTTCATTGCTGGGCTGCTGCTGCTGCTTCTAGAACAATGGTCCCACTGCTCTCTGGGAATCAAAGTGCCTCTGCTTGACTGAGACAAACTCAGGTACTGCCCTGAGGGGGATGAAGCCTTAACCTGCTGTGTCAAGACACTGACAGTCTTGGGAGCCAGTCAAACCAAGCCACAGATCCTCCCTCTCACTGCACACCTCCAGCAGCCCTGCTGCATGGTTCCCTCTCTCCTGCCCTGCAGTTGTGGCCAAAAGAGTCATTCAGTTTCCTTCTTTTGCACCATTATAGTTAGACAGTTTCCTTGATTTCATCTGTTTAGCTTCATGTATTATCCATGAAAGATAACCATATCTATGTTCTCTGCCCCAGTCCTTGAGTTTATGAGCTTCTCCTGCTCTTATCCCAGCAAGCTCAGTCCCTCTTGCTATTTGGAGATGTGTTTCTTCATTTCCTGTAGCTTTGTCTCCTTAAAAAATGTTATTAGAAAATTCTTAAGTTCTCTAGAGCTACAGTTCATTAACATCACGCAAACACTTACTCCCTGATCTGAAATAGTCTCTCTACCAGAGATAGGAATAGCATGAGAACTCAGCAGAATGCAAGCTGAAGACCTGGAGAATAAGAGGGTTTTGAAACTAGAGTCATGCCAAGTAGCCAGAGCAAGCCGTCGGCTACCTCCCATATGCAAAGTTTGCCTCAACTTCAAAACTGTCCCCATTGAAGACACTTTTCTATAGCCCTTCCCTTAGAGCCGTGCTGTGCCAGTTCAGAAGGCATCAGCCCAGACAGTCCCCAGCACAGCCAGGCTGCATGGTACAGGTGAGAGGCCAAAAATTAAACAGCACTCCTCGTTCTGAGCATTGAGGTATGAAATGCTTGTGGGGCACTAGGAGTTGCTAAATGAGTTTCTGATTGTCTCCATAGCAATGAAAAGCATACTAAGAAGGGAAACCACAGAGAAGATACATGCCAGAGATATGTCTCCTTGACAACAAACAAGGCTTGGGACTGAGAGAGCGGCCCAAGAAGCTAAAGCTGGATCCTCCTGTCCTCCTCTACTGAAGGGACTCAGGATGTCAGAAGGGGCTACTCTAAAGAAGAGCAGTGAGTACCACGATGACAATAAATGGAACCTCCAACACCAGGAATGAAACTGCCACCAATTTACATCAATTGGAAATACGTGTCTGGGGTTCCTTTGCCAACCTATATAAACTATGTAGGTGTTTTATATATTCATATGCTGCTAAATCAAGTATTCAAAAAATATTTGTCTTACTATAGGCCATGCAGCTGTCTCCAGTCCTCCTGGGTTTTTTTGCCTATGAGATACTCCTTAATAATATGATCAAGGGAGATTTTTTACTATAGGACCCCTCCCTTATTCAGCACACTAGGCAGATGATGCTTACTGAATTGGCAAGACAGTATTTTGTCTTTTCCTTGTTATTCAATAGTTTCCTCAGGCCTTCATTTCGTGCAGTACAAACATGCACAAAGACAGAATAAATTCCCTCGTGACAATTTCTGCATCAGTTTTTATAGCAGCAAGGTTAAATGCTACCAAGCTGGTATAATGCTAAAAATACCAGCAAAAAAATCAAACTGCAACTAAGGCAAAAAAGCAGGAAGAAGCAAGCCAGAACTGTTCTACAGCTGTGCCACTCTCCAGCTCGCCTGCAGCGCTCCAGCGGCCAACTAATCCAGCTGTTACTTTTGCTCTCATTTCCTTTTCTGTTTACCCAGATTTCAGTAAGTTTTTCTAGTGCAGGAATACCCAAAGTCCTCCCCCTCACACCTCCCTCGCTGAGCCCTCAGCCCCTGCAGGGAGAGATCAAGTTAGCTGTGTCCTCTCTGAAAGAACTAGGATACTTTGTGAGGCGGTCTAAAAAACTATAATTAATAAGTAATACCAAAACAAACAGAGCATCATGCAACTTAGTGCCAGGTTCTCCCAGTGAATTTTGGCACTGAGAGCAGATACTGCTATATAGACTTGGGACTATAATTTAAAAACAGTGTGTAGGGCTCTGGTTCGTTTTTCAGTCAGGTGCTGAGTATTAAGCAAAGTCCACACCATGGTTTATTGTGTCAGTGGTGAAGATAAATCACAGTACTTTCAAGCACATAGAGTATCACAAAGCAGGATGCTCTGTCACCTTTGGATTAAATAAAAGTCATAGCTCAGTTTTACAGAAATTAAATCCTATTGTTTCTCTCATCTTGCTTGTAATTAAAGGAAGTAATTGCTCTTTGTTTTGATGACTTAAAATTAATTCTATTGTTATACTCTATTTCAGTTGTTAGCTATAGGATGACAATCTTCCAGGATAGTTGAACAGCTCATGCTATGTTCCTCCTCCCTCCCTCACAGGTGACTCTTCCCTGCCTTGGAGTTTTCAGTATTTCCTGGAAACCAGGAGGAATCTGTGAACCTTCCTGCAGCAGTGTCAGTAAAGAGAGCTTTTACTGTTTGCTACCAGCAGTCACCTTAAAACAAAATAAGGAAGAAAAAGGGAAACCATGATCAGAACTTGGGGTCCAGCAGGCTCTAGTCTGGAAGAAATGGGTTCCCAAGGCAGGAGGCTTGCTGAGAAGCAATATCTTCCTTCAGGGCTGCTGCTACAGAGTCATTCTGGACCACAGTTTGCCCCTGTAAGAGGAAAAGGGCCACTAAAGGCATGAGGTTGAACTCACTGGGAGCTGGGCATCATCCTACAGATGTAATTGCTGGTACAGCATAAAGTACCCTTAGGTTGACTTTAGGCTCATCCAACTCATCCTCTGCTAGTTGTGAACATTATTATTCCCTTTTATCTTTCTGAGCACATTTTTTCATTTTCTACACACACACACACAAAAAGTGGATTTGTTTTGTAGTTAGCCCAATGCTGCACTTTCTGTCCCTCCTCCCCAAAAAAGTTTTTCTTCCAGAGACCATGGTGTCATCAGTGACTTAGATCAGTGACTTAGATGGCTATTCTGGACACTGTGTGCAGACACTTGTGTGTCAAATGAAAAAGAACAATGGCAGAATATTTCACAAACTTCCAACAAGACAGACTGTGTCACACGAGGTGCCTGCCCGTAAGGCAATTAAATACACAGCACTTGAAGAGAGGTTCAAAATGTATTCAGCATGAGAGCACAAACCCAGCAAATGGGCAAGTCCTGGGAAAGACAACACAAAAAAAAATATGGGAGATTTCCTTAGTGTCTTTTATCCATGTGTGCAAAATTGACAGTCTTCATAAGCCCTGGGATAGATCTTGTTCATGTTGTGTGAGTAATACTGCTTGTCTTGTGGCAAGAAATGACTCCATGTCTGCTCCAGTTTAACCTTGCAGCTCTCTGACCTGGGCTTTCTTTTGCTGTTGCTGCAATGCAGCCGCCTCTGGAGTGGGGACCAAAAGGCTGAAAGAGCAATATTTCAGCACACTAAAGACACCTTTACCAGTCAAGGCTGTGGGAGCTGCTCAGCCCCCACAAATATTCTCAAATATTCTCCTCGAAGTTAAGGGAATCCATACACAAAGATCAATATGACTCAGCCTGATATAGCGGCAGAAGTTATACGTCAACTTGATTTCAGCTAAGCTACAGGTAAGCAGGACTAAGAGGGTGTATGTCAGGAACACTAACAGGAGCCCACAGAAACAGCCTTTTCTCCTCCCTTTCTTTTTCAGAGTTGTTTTTCCTATAATTGAAACAGAAGATGTGAAAGGGAAATGCTAAATGAATCAGCAATGAACTCAGCGTAAAAGAAAGTTTTCATTAATATCCCAACCTCCAGCTTTGTAAGGGATCGATATTCACTCTGTACCTGATGTGGCAAGTGTAACAGTAGCATTAAATGCTACTCAGGGTGTTATTAAACCATCAAATAAGAGGAAATTGAAATACAATTGCTAGGAATGCTGTTAGGCCACAGCCACACGTGGAAAGGTTTTCACTTACAATTAGGGACTGTGGTGAGACAGAAGGAGAGAGAGTGTGCAAAGCTTTTCACTTAGCAGGGTGAAGGAATTGCACAGCATTTTGGCCAAAGGAACACCTCACTCCCTGAAAATCAGGCTTTCCCCTGTAGGGTCCCCTAACAGGGAATTTGTCCCCATATCTGTAATACAAGTATCTCATTCTTCTGTATGAAATCTCCACCATTTCCTTCAATAGATGCCAGGTTTACTTTTTACTCTAAGCTGTAACAAAAACATAGCGCTGCATCAAAACAGCTACAATGCTGTTCTTGAGCTCACTGACACAGTCTTGGCTGCGTGGATATGAAACAGCAGCCAGATCTAGATTTTTAAAATTGGTCAGGTCATTATAAAAAGCCAAGCTTTGGAGAAGACATCTCTTGTCCAAAATGGGCAGTTTCAATTTTGAAGATGCCCCTTGTCATGGAA
>NW_008585097.1:8974-24807 GCF_000691845.1 Merops nubicus
CTGAATAGTGTCATGGTTTAACATCCAGCTTCGAGGTAGATTTTCCACCCCACTTCCTCACGTCCCCTCCATGGTCATGCAACTAAAACCAAAGGAAGGCTTGTGGTGTGTACCCACCATGTCCTCTGTCTTGAGCCGTAGAACACTTACTTCTAATAACTGAGATACTGGCCCATACAGGTGCAGAGTAGGATATGTCCTCTTTGAATTGCTGGAGCTCCCTGGACAGTTTCTCCATAACCAAGACTTAGGCCTGTAGGGAAGACCAGAGACTTTCTTCATATCGCTAGAGTTGACCAGCCAATTCATCCACCATTTGTTCCTCTCCAGCTTTCCCGTTCATTACTGCTAATGACTTGGTATATGACAATGATGTGCTCTGTACAAGCTTCCACCACATAGGTCACGTACACTTGACTTCATCTGGATCTTTGTATAATTGCTCATTGTCCAGGTCATCATAAATCACCTCCAGCATGACTAGTTCCCTCAGGTACTGGATAGAAAGTACTGAAGAGACCTGAAACACATTCTAGAGAAATAACAATTGGTTTGAACATCTCAAGGATATTCTAAATTCTCAAAAGTTATTGTAATGAGCCTGAAGGAGAAGGGGAAGGGGAGGAAATGGGGAAAGTGCATCCCCCTTGTCTCACCCACAGACTGGATTTCTAAGGAGAGAGCTAAAGAGTGTAATTATTAATAGTTTCCAATAGATGTTTCCTGAAGTACGGAGATGACAGCAGTGCTGAGTACAAATACCAGATTAGCCTCACAAATGGTAATTCTATCACATCATAAACCGATGTTACACAGTACAGCAAAATAATAACCTTAATCCAGCCCCCAAGGATGATAAAGAGCACAACAGGAAACATGTGGAGCAAGTGAGGTATTACATAGCACAACCCTGAGAACATGCACAACACTGAGAGCAAATATATCAACATTGTGACCAGTGACTATTAAACTAATATAATGAACACTTGTAACAAATTTGTTTTTTCTCAAACCTTTGGGCCCCACTTTGGGTGCCAAAAAGGACTGTCATGGTTTAAGCCCAGGAGGCAGCTAACCACCACACAGCCACTTGCTTACTCAGCAAGATGGGGGAGAGAATCAATAAAAAGGTAAAACTGGTGGGTTGAGATAAAGATAGTTTAATAGGACAGAAAAGGAAGGAAAAAAAAATAGTAATGATAAGACAATTTACAAAACAAGCAATGCACAATGCAATTGCTCACCACCTGCTGACCAATGCCCAGCCTGTTCCAGAGCAGCTTTCCCCCTAGTTTGTGTCCTGAGCATGACATCACATGGTCTGGAATACCCCTTTGGCCAGCTGGGGTCAGCTGTCCTGGGTGGGTCCCCCCCCAGCAGAAGCTGTGCACCCCCAGCCTACTTGCTGGTGGGGTGGGAAGCTGAAAAGTCCTTAGTTTAGTATAAGCACTGCTCAGCAAGAACTAAACCATGAATATGTTACCAACATTATTCTTTATTTGATTATTAAATCAAAACACAGCACTGTACCAGCTACTAGGAAGAAGATTAACCCTACCCCAGCCAAAATCAGGACAAATAGCTTCTGGTGAGATCTTGAGAAATGTGAAATGAAAAAGAAACTGAGCTGAAAAGCAAATGAGCAGAAGCAAGTCTGCTTCTGCAAGACACTGCCTGCCAAACAGAAGCAATTTTCAAACTGGCCATAGCTGAAAATAAAAAAATAATGGACTTTTGTTGGTTGCTTTTTTTTTTTTTTCCCCAGATGCAATCACCAAGGTCCCTACCTGGCACAAGTTCATTGCAGCAGTGGAACCAGAGACTGAGGGGGGTTTCAGGTGAGGACTTTTGATAGATGACAAGAATTTCTCTTTCTCCCCAAGAATGCTGGACTAGCAGTGATGCAAACCCAAAGAACTGCTCCTGATCCTTGTAGCTCTCAGTCCTGGCTAGCCTGGCAAACATACTCCTGTTGAACTCTACTGATTCAGCATCCCTAACATGTTTGTCACCTTCTCATATCCAATTCTAGCTCTTGCTGTAGGACATGGTCCTCTCTCCCCAGCTCACAACCCACAGCAGAGACTCAAAGGTTGATGGATACAGGTAGGACTTGTATTATAACAATGCCAGATGCCCCTATCTCCCTTGTCCCTGTTGGGGGTGGGCTCCCAGGGCAAAACTCTGGCTGTGCTGAGACAATTCAGAATTAATTCATCAGAAAGACACGTAATGAGCATGTCTAGGAAGGATCGGAAGAGGAATGTGCGGAAGAAAATGGCTGTGCTATTATTGTATCTGTCTCTTTTAGAAACCTTTCCTGACTCACCATGTTTCTGTGACTTTAAAAGCCAAGTCCTCCTTTTTACCTCCTAAACCACCTCCTCGGTACCTTTTGTGGGGTGGCAGGGATGAGAACTTCTGAAAGCTCCCTCTGATGGGAGGAGGATAAGATAATCAAATATTGTCAGAGCTCCCCTGGCTGCCTTCTGCTTGGCAGACTGTAAAATCACAACAGCGACATCCTGCAGTGTGTGCTGAGGGCAGAGCAGGAAAGGACTGTAAAGCCATTAGCACCTAACTTCTCCCTTCTGAGAAGGGCTCATCACTTCCACTGCTCCTTGCCTTTTTCCTTTTCTTGTTTCATCTTCCCTCATCAGCTTTTCCTTACTCACTCAAACTCCACCTTCTACTTCACATAGCCTCAAACACACAAACCAAGATTTTCTCCCCTTATTTTTATTTAGACCTTTTCAGCTTTGTTTTTCTCCTCTCCCCTTCTTTCTTCTCACACTCCACCTTTTCTTCCCTCACCCAGACTTTGTGCCCTGTTTTTCTTCCCGGATGCAGCCCACGACCCTATAGGTTACAGATATTTCTAGAAACACCTCCAGCCATTGAAAGCAACAAGTAGTCAACAGCCTGGGGAAAGCCTGCCACAGGCCAGCAGGATTATATGCTGATTGTCACCCACAGATACTATTAAAGATTGAAGTGGTGATCCCAAACCAGAATTTAGGTTTCTTTTGATGTCAGGAAGTCCAGATGAGGCTGTCACCCCTATCCTGCCATGTGGGACAGATTCTGGTACCTCTGCAGGGTGCTGGGGTCCCTGTGATCCCTCCTCCCACCCGCAGTGGCCCATTTGGCCACAGCGCCTGCAGAAACCAGTGCAAAGGGACTCCATTCTGCCATGCTCGTGCAGTTCTTACTATCATCAGCAGATGGCCAGATATTACCACACATTCATAACATTTACATCAAAAAGGCCACATAACCAGCTAGAAAATGCCTTTCCTCGTGAGAAACATTTCTAAAATGGCATACATACTTTTGGCATTTACCTTTCTCTATGACCAAACGTGTGACAAATGTTAACACTCATTTCCTTTCCCGTTCTTGACGTGCTTGCCAAAGTAAAGAGCACTAAGCAAACAAGTCTTAGGATAAAGCTCTGCCCTAAACCACCTAAATATTATTTCTGATTTCAATTATTGAACAATAAGGGAAACGTGCCTGGCTGTGGTGAAGGCAGCGCTGGCAGCAGGTAGCAGAGCAAAGGCACTGTCGCACCGAGGGACAGGCAACTGGAACCTGAATGCAGAAAGTGTTTCATTAGAAATATAAAAAGGCCCAGCAAGTGGTTGGTTTTGCAAATGGTTTATGGAAAAGCACACAAAGCTGCTCTCATGCTGCCTCACAGGGCCGGGGGGCTGTAACTTCGCACTTGAACAGGGCATAACGTCTGACAATGATCAATACGGCACGAGCGCCAACGTGACTAACGGGAGCAAAAAGCCAAGGGATAACCTTTCCAGCACCACCTCGGGGCATGCCTGTGCAGACAGCTGGGTGCACACCGGCTTGGTTCAGCCAGGCCACATGCCAGACAGTGAAAACGAGCCAGCTGTAGCTGCAGAAGAACAGGAGGAGCACAGGCACAGCAGTACTCGCTTCTCCATCACCTTTTTGGGACCATGGCAGAAACACGCACCCATGTTCTGCTGCTTTGGCCAGTTCTTCCAGGCTACTGCTGCTGTTGTCTGCCAGATCCACCTTTCCCAGGGCCAGTCAGGAAAAACAACTTAGTAACTGGCTCTACATCCTTTGTTGTACATCAGTTAAAGAGAACAAAGGGAGAGGAAATAGCTCCATCACTCCAGCGTGCTTTAAGAGAACAATTTTCCTGAAATGATGACTTTCTGGTGGCTCAGGAACTGCCATTTAATCTTTAAGTGATTAAAGCTTACTCTAAGGCACCAACCACAACCAGACTGAAATGCCTGCTATGTTGCACAGTACTGTATTTTACTTTTCTTCAAACTGTTTGAGCTCTGTCCCAGCTTGCCAGCTAACTGGGTAGTAACAGAGGCCACTGGGAAGGCTTTGGTGTCACCATCACCTGCAGGAAATGCATGACTGACCAATTCCCTTACCCTGCTTAATTCTTGGCTGACATTTATCAAGAATGGTGGCCCATAATACAAAGGATGTAGGACAGCTTTCTCAAAATACATGGTCTGTGCCCAAGCTGGCAAAGAAGGCTGAATTCATACTCGATTTCTACCTTTTATGCACATATACCTGGGAGCCAGTGCTCCCACCTCTTATACCAACCCACAGCCTAGGAGGTATGTGGAGATGCTCCAGATGAGATCATGGGCATAACACAAACAGCAGCACAACCTATCCTGGATTAAAAGTGGGTGATATTCAGAGATAACTTCCCTCAAGCAGGAATCTGATCCCTGGTTTGGGTGCTGCAGGACTCCTCCTGGCACCTTCTGACACACAGCAGAAACCCTCTCCTGCCAGCAGTGTTCAGGCCCCAGTGCCTGACAGAGACCTTCCATCTCACAAACAGCATCGCTCCCAGAATAGCATCTGTCCTTGCAATGACTTGTCCCTCCCTGATAACAGCACAGTGGGTTATCAAGGACATCCCAGACCTCTGCTCCCTTCCTCAGCTGACCAGATCAAGCGCCTTCCCACCCCAGCAGCCCTCTCCACACATACATACCCACTGCCTTCCCCTTCCCATTACCTCCTTCACCTATGCTCAGAGACCCATGGCCCTGCATCATCGCTCTCCAGCTTGGATGCACTCCAAGACATACCTAGTCACACATGATGAGGAGATGTGAGTGCAGGAACCGGAGCTACAGCAAGTCCATGAGGGGCTTGGGCAGACAGGAATAGGATGTAACCCAGAAGGCACACACACAACCTTCACCTGATTTTTCAGGTTTATCAGATTATGCCAAATTTTCCACTTCATGCAATCTCCATGTCCATGTGCAAGCTTTTGATCACTCTTGAAGAGTATTATTTGAACTATCCCTGAATTTGAACAGGATTAAAGGTGCTACTGAGGGGCTGCTGTTCCTAGCTAGGACTCCACTAAGGAAATTCTTGTTCTACAACAGCTCTAAAAAGAGAGAGATGAGGGCCAGACCATGGTCAAGGATGGCATTAAGGTAGTGGGTGTACCTTTCTGCCTATTGACAGAAGCCTTTGTCTTTGCCACCTAATCTCCAAGACCTGTCTGTCCCTTTATGGAGGCTCTTTGGGGCAGGCATCTGGTGGACCTGCGCTGGCTGTCTCTCTGCACAGTGGCCATCCCAAAGAGACAGTGTCCAGTGCTGCCACTGAGCAAGACCATCCCTGAACAGAGGCTGAAGGACAACTTTGCTGTCTAAATAACCTCTTATAGTAAATCCTAGGAGGAGCTGCGATACTCTGACCATTGGAAGGCTGCACTGGTCTCCATGTGCAGGCATCACTTTGCCAGCACCTGGGACATGCTTACAATTGTACATCAGCTTGGGCCCCTGTCATTTGAGAAACCAGTGCCTAAAAGTCCTTTACATGTGTTGTATTCATGCCTACAGTAACTATTTCAGGATCTTCCAGCTTTAAAAGGAGCCTGTCAAAGCATGGAGACTCAAAATAATTTTTTATTCAGCTTAATATATTTACAGAGTTATCTGTGGCTCAACAATCTGATTTAATCAATCTGAGCAGATATAATTTAAGTACTAAACTTTTCAATTTGAGAAAATAACTCCCTTTGTCTTCTGAGAGCCCTATTATGACTGCAGGTATCACTGACTTTATGACAAACATAATTCCACTCTTAGACACCAACAATTCTCGTAGGCAGTTTTAGAAACATGTGATTCTGTATATGTCAGAGAAAACAGATCATCTGAAAGTAAAATGTCTCACCAAAGAAAAAATAAAGCATCCTGCCAGTCTTTTGTATGCCATGCCTTCTTAGCTGCAGGATGGGGACTTCCACAGAAGCATATTTTGAGCCCAAGCCCCTTTTTTTGGATGCTTGTTGCCAACCAGAGCAAACCCAGAGGGAAGGGGTCTGCTGTGCCAGAGGGGTGAGCGCAAGACAAGGGGTGCAGGCAGCCCCCGAGGCTGGTGGGGTTGTCACCACTGCAGGCAGGGGATACCGAGCCCTGGGACAGAAGCCCCTCGTCCCCAGCCCCGCAGACCCGAGAGCCACCAGGCGTTGGGGCAGCAGCAGGGTGGGGACCACAAGGTAACCTCCGCCCACAAGCCGATAACCGCCTGCTCCCATCCCGGTTCCGCCAGCCAGGAGGCGGCTGCTAAGCAACTAAACCCTGGCCAGGAGGCACTTTTGAGATAGTGCTAAAAATAGTCCCCAGCAGGCAAGACAGAGCGAGCAAGCGTGGCGAGTGACGTCAAGTTTGCTCCCACTGCCCTCCCCACCATGGCTTGCCGGTGCCTTCGATGACCAGGAAAGTTCCTCTGGGCCTCCCCCAGGACCAGCATCATGGCAGGGGCCAGCGTGGCCGGTGGTCCCCAGCATGATGCTGCTGCTCTGCACCAGCCTGGCTGCCAGCCCTCCAGGGAGGCTGCAGGACACCAGGGTGACCTGTCCCTGCCCGCCGCTGCTGGAGCCTCGCCTGACATAGGAAGGAATGGAAAAAAGCCCCAGAGCAAATCTAGTGTTAAAAGGTGCAATTTGATTATACTGACAAATTCAGGCACATGGTTGGAAATGACAAATGACATCTACTTTGGTATAAACAAGAGGCAGAGCATGCACGTCCCTCCACCTTCCCTGTCTGATGTTCTCGGCAGCTGAAATTGCTTTTTTAGTTAGTCTGTACCAAACTCATTTGTCTTCACAAAGGGATGGAAGAGACAACAAGCCAAAACACAGGAAAATGTGCCCATACCCTTTATGCAGCAGTGTTTGAATTTCTAGGTCCAGAAGAGAGAGAACTGGCAGCAGGGAGCCTTATGCTTTACCTGTTTGGCCCTCAGCAATTTGCCCCCTCTTAAGGGCAGAGCTCAACCCTGCTCAAATTGGGCCACTACACCTTTTTTGAGGGGGAGACACAGTGAAAACAACACGAGGGAACTGATCTAGTGCAAGCCCTTCTGTGCTGGTTCATTACCTAATCCTTGAACAATGTCCGAAGCCAGTACAGCTGCAACCTGCAACAACCTCTCAGGCATTTCTTTTGGCAGCAAGAAACCTCTTGAGCACACTTTTCTTCCATGAGCAGCAGCCTCTCTCCAGCCACATTAACCACATCAGGGTTAATTATCAATCAAAAATTATCAAGCTGAAAAGAGCCCCCCCCGCCCCCATTTTACTAGGGTTAGCTTGGCCCACGTCAGCTCACACACAGCCCTGTGTGCTGGGTTCCAAGCAGAACTGGGGTGTGAAGGAAGGTCCTTGCTCCCCAGGAGACCCCTGGGCAGGGAGGGGTGTGTTCACTCCAGGCATTGAGCAACAGCCACCTCCACCTCCTTGCAACACCAACCCCAGGAGTGTCCAGGCAGGTGCTACGCCATGTTTAATGATTACTGTTGATTTAAATAATACAACTGAGAGATGTCTTTTACTTCTTGAAATACCACTATTATTTTAAAACAGTGGCCCAAGAGCACAGGGAACTGATAAATAAAGCTGGTTGAATAGAAAATCAACAAGAGCCCCCTGGTTCAAACCAGCAGATGAGCACTCCAGGAATCAGGAGGGCCCCATGCCACCCACATAGGCATGCCTGGGGGGACTGGGACAAGCTTAACTCACTGTCTCTGGTAACTCAGGCAAACATCTTCACCACACTTTCTCCTACCTCATCTCTTCTTCCAATAAAGCAGCACAAAGCCCTTGGTACCAGCCTTGCAAATCTCTTCACCAGGTCACACAGCACTTCTCTTGGAGCACATGTGAGGGTGCTTCCCCTTGTCCCCTTAAGCCACTGCTAACAACCCAGGGGGTGCAGCTCTCACAGCAGGTGATGCATTCCCACACGGTGTGGATTAGCTCCTGTGGTTACCCAAAATATGGTGCAAGAAAAGGCAGCGAGGTCTGAAGAACTGCAGGTGGCTCCCAGCCTTTGTCAGACAGCACTAACCCACTCACGCTTTCCAGGGCTTTCCTGCCTGCACATGAAAACATACTCAAATCACAGAATCATAGAATGGTTTGGGCTGGAAAGGACCTTAAATATCATCTAGTTCCAACACTCCTGGCATGGGCAGGGACATCTCCCAGCAGACCAGGTTGCTCAAAGCCCTATCCAACCTGGTCTTGAATATATACAGTGATGGAGCATCCACAGCTTTCTTGGATAACCTGTTCCAGTGTCTCATCACCCTCACAGTAAAGAATTTCCTCCTAATTTCTGGTCTAAATCTACTCTCTTCCAGTCTGGAGAAACAGAGAAAGAACAGGGCTAGAAAACAAAGTTTCAAGTTCACTGCAGAAGAAATGATCTTTCTGCAGCTGGGGATGGCTATAAATTTCCCAGCAAGCATAAGCAGGGATGTGGGTGCACATGTCTTCTAAATATCAATGTCATTTTCAGTGGGAGTAAAAGCAAATTGATCTTTAACATGCTACACTTAATTTCAATGCCTTTTGTACATCAACACTACCAGTGAAACAAATACCAGATTTTACCAAAATGAGTATGTCAACATATTGATGACTCACATGCACAGTCACAAAGGGAGACTGAGTTAATCAGAAGGATTCTGCTTCAGCACTTTTTCCTCCAGCAATGATAGAAATATATGGGCTGGAAATCCTGGTGTGTCCTGGGTCTTTCTTGGTCTTGCCCTGAAGCTGAGGTCTCAGCACATTTGGAAAGACATTTCCAAGTAAGAAACATCACATGTGTCGGCTGCACACGCATAGCACTGGAAACTTCAAGGCAGCAGCTCCTGGTAAAACCTTTCTACAAACCCACATGGAGAAGGTTCAGCCAAAATAGGATGTCTCTAAACATTTTACAGCAGGCTTTTCGTTACCCTGCCACCGAAGTGACAATGTGACAGTGTGACAAGCACTGGGCAGGTGCAGCTGCCCAGAGCCCACAGATACCCAGACTGTGGCTGCAGACTGCCACAGCTCCATATATACTTGCTGCTCCTCTTTATGGCTTACTTTGTCTGAATTATCATTTAAAAGCTGAGGGTTTTATACCTCACAGCTTTGAAGTATAAAGAAAATCCTCTAGACAGAGCTTGCACCATAAGTGTACTTGCCTCTGCTGGTCTATATCTAGGTGATAAATGAAGCCCAGGACACTTGAAAGAGCTTCTTAATCTTTGAAAAGCAAATCAAAGCCAGTAATCGTTTGTAGTTTTATTGTACCATCTATCCAATTTCTTTTGCTCTGCTTCCAAATCTGTTTGTGGCATATGGGCAGTCTCCAGTTTAGACCCTGGCAGGGTTTGCTGGTGGGGTTCATTGCACAGCACCACGGGCAGAGGCACCACCACTGCTGAGAAGGAATAGGGTGAGGAGAGGGCAACCAGCTTCAGTTGCCCTGGAGAAAAAAGGGTGTGGAGGGACAGCCCCAGCTTCAGCAAGGGGTGCCTGAACCCTCAAGGCATCTTCCTTCCTAGCTGCAGTTACCTGCTGCTGCAAAGACTCGCAGGCACCACAGCCAGCAATGGAGTTTAGTTTCTCATGTAGGAGCATGAACGCTCTTTTCCAAGAGGAATTATGTCATCCCAAGCCACCTCCGAGCAGTCTGAGCACTAGTCACTCTCAGCAAAACCTTCAGCAGCTCTGGATTTTACAGTTTCTCTTTCAAAACACCTTCCATTGCCATGGCCATGACATCCTAGGCAGCCAAAGGGCTTCTTCTTCTCTATTCCCCTGTCACTATTTCAAGGAATACAGGAGGAGAAGTGAGCTCTCCACTCACGGGGGGTAAAAAAAAAAAAAGACTCAAGGGATGAGGGAGCAGTGAATTGGCCAAATAAATCCAGTCTTTTGCCTGCATCCTTTGGACTAGAATATTTTTACCCTTTGACCACCAGGGCATGTTCAGGTGCCCAGTGGTTGAAAGGAAAGGGAATGATCCTGGGTCCAGTGTTCTAGGTGCTTGCTAGTGAAAGGCATTAAGAGGTAAATGAATATGATTTTGCAGTTGAGAAGGGCTAGTCTGAGGATCTCAGCTGTTGAGCTCCAATCAGCTGGCACCTCCACATCCCCACTGCTCTGGCCTCAGACCTTACTAGGTTTGTAAATCTTCTTCCTCACTGCCAATTCTGACAAAACCTCAGATCTAAACCAGAAAACTCAGGCTGACCTTAAATTTCCACTAGATACAGCTCCAGGGAAATCCATCTGCAAAGCTTTGGTGACTTGATAGCCCCAGGTGTCCACCCCAGCATACAACACAACCCCACAGTGAGGTGGGAGGATGCTACAAAACCAAGAGCCTGTTGCTGTGCTTCATTTTCCTCCTAGGCTCCACCATGAAATCTCTTCAATAATGTTTTTATGACTCCATCAATCTTATTTAAACTTCAGTACAAATAAATTGCAGCACATTCACAGTCCCATCACAGCTCTCTGACTCACCCATTCCCAGCAGACATCATATATTAAATTAACTTTGGAATGTATTCCAAAGAAATTGTTTCAGCTTCTTCAGCTAAGAACTCCCCATGCTGTATGTTAGAGCAAAGCACTGCAAGATCTTGAATAGGAGGACTTTAATTATCTGGTGATTAGCCTCATTAGGATTCAGCTCATGGATAATGTAAGTCATCCTCCTTTCCCTTGTCTTGGGCGAGGTATGTAAGATAACTCTTACAGTAACGGGGGAAAATGCAGCATTGTTTTCAGATTTCCATCTCCTCCCCAGGACATGGATCCCTCATCAGGTGCAGGGATGAACTCTGCAGTTCATTACCCCTGAAGTAACTTTAATAAATTCAATGAACCTCAGATTTACTCTGGCATCACTCAGAGTAGGGCTAAGCCCACAGAATAAAATGTTTACCAAGTGGGGAAAAAAAAAAAACAACTTTTCCAACTATTAATTTCTGCACCATCATCAGCATCATGATCATCTGCATCATCAGCACACACAGCTTTGGACACAAGTGAGAAGCATGTAAAGCTAAGAAAATTAGGGCCTAGAGTAACCAAGGCACCTGCTCAAGATAAAATATCTCTTACTGCTCAGACTTATGTCTCTTATTGAAAACATTTAGGCTGTTACTTTCCAGCTAGCTCTGGCCCTTGAGGACCACTGGCCCATATAGCAGGCTGAAAACTACTGCTTGCTCTGGCCTTGTCTTCTGGCTCCATCCTGGAGATGTAACTCAGGGTCCTACAGGATGCCAAAAAATACCACAAACAAAACCCCCAAAGAAACAACAACAACAAAAAAAACTGAACCCCAATGTTTTATCCTGTGTTGCTTCCCTGCAGCAGTGAGCAAGTGGTGGCTCTCCAGAGACCACAGGGATCAATGACCTGCAGCCTGGGCAGCACCACAACAGCACACAGAGATGTCAAAATGCCAAATAAGATTCCACATTAAAAATAAATAAAATTACTATTTGACTTACTGGCTGACAAGATAATTACTCATCCCACACAGCTAATTAGCAAATTCCTGAGGCTGTAGTAACCATCAGACCAAAAGCATACCGAAGTCCTTGCTAATTCAGCCTTGCTGCACATCTCCTCTGCCTCCTTTTATTATGCATCCTTATCTCCTTTGAGCAAAGCTTTTACACAGATAGGAAACACCTTCTTATTTAACTGCCTGTGCTCTGGAGTGGTTTCCAATCAGTGGACATCAGCATCAGCTTTGGGCACTGGTTAATCTGATCTGCCTGGCTTGTTGATTAATATCTGTGAGGTTGGTGCTCAATTAATAGTGATGATTATGCAGGCTCATGCTTTCCCCATCTCGTTGCTTTGTGTGCAGGGAGCTGCCTGGGCAGCAGAGAAGCTTGTCTTCTTCTCAATGCCTGAGCAGCAGGGGCTTTCAGAGGGCAAAGCCCAGGCTCTGCCAAAACAGCAGCTTTCAGCTCTGCTGCTTTAGCTGCAGCTGCATTTCCATTCCCAAGCAAAAGGCAGAGAGGAGCTGTGGTAACAAGGACTTCAGAGGCAAAAGGGCATCTGTATTGACCTTGAAAAGTTACTGAAATACTTCCCTCTGCAGCAAACTGAACTCAATCTTCCCAGGTCCTGCCAGTGTGTTTCATCATTTGCCATTTTCACTGGTGCTGGAGGTATGCACCTGCACCCCCCAAGGACTGGTGGTAAGCTCCAGCCACAGACTGACCTTCTGCTTAGCTGTGCTGGTCAAGCCTGGAAAATTACTAGAAGTACAGAGGCTTTCTGTCTAAATCACATCAAGCTGCTCAGTGACATCCATGTCCTGCAGCTTTCCTGGAGAATCCAGGCATCCTCCAGTCCCTGGCCCTGTGTGTCTGCAGGCCCAGAAGAAAGGGCTTGTGCAGCCCATGCAGCCCTGGCACTGGCCCAGGATGACTACTCTGCCCTGCCAAGCACCACGCGGGTCCTCCTGGAATCACCAGACAGGAGGTTCTGGGGTGGACAGTGGTGAATTTGGCAGAGCAGGTGCTGAGTGGTGCCAGGTCACCACTAATCCACATTCCTAAGTGCCACATCTACATGTCTTTTAAATATCTCCAGAGATGGCGACTCCACCAATTCCCTGAGCAGCCTGTTCTGGTGGTTAACAACCCTTTTGGTGAAAAAATTTTCCCTAACATCTATCTAAACCTCCCCTGGTACAATTTGAGGACGTTTCCTCTTGTCTTATTGCTTGTTACTTGGGAGAAGAGACCAACCCCCACCTCACTTAGAACCTCCTTTCAGGTAGCTCTAGAAAGTGATAAGCTGCCCCTGGAGCCTCCTTTTCACCAGACTAAACCACCCCAGTTTCCTCAGCCACTCCTCATAAGCCTTGTGCTCTAGACCCCTCACCAACTTTGTTGCCCTTCTTTGGACATGCTCCAGCGCTTCACCGTCCTTCTTGTAGTGAGGGGCCCAAAACTGAGCCCCGTCTTTGAGATACAGCCTCACCAATGCCAAGTATGGGGGGACGATCCTTTCCCTAGTCCTGCTGGCTACACTGACTTTGATCTGAGCCAGGATGTTGTTGGCCTTCTGCATGAGGAAGGAGTTGGACCCCACCAACTTTGCACAGTCTGTGCAAGTGGGTGCATGCAGGGGCCCCAGTCACAGCTCTGGGAACATGTCCTGGAGGTATCTTGAATTCATACCAGGCCAGGATATGAAGGTATCAAACTCTTCCTTCTCTACCCAACGTCCTGGTTTCCATGACACAAGCACTGAGCTGCACGGACCAAAAGGGTGCTGCAGCATATCCCAGCTGGCCCTGGCTCCTGTTCACTTTAGTCCTTGCTCAGCTGGAGTGAGGTAAGGGCAACACTGGCTTTGGGTCTGCAGGGCTGCTCTGGCAGCAGCCATGGTGGCACTGGGGAGGCCAAAGTGCATGTGGTGGCAGGAGAGGCTAAAATCAGCCTTTGCTCTGATACTTCTTGCAGAGTTCCCCTATCACCATCACAGCAGTGCCGTGACACTCAGAGCCTCGGGGGCTGTGCCTCAGGGGTCTGCCAGGCAGGAGCACTGGGTCTGGGCTCTTCTGCCCCAGCACCTGCTCAGAAGGACTCTGCCCAACCTTTCGCAGTCTCCCATCCCAGCAAGCGAGCTTCTTTTGGTACTGAAAATAAAATATAGAGTTCGTCTCCTGAAGCCTGATTTCTGTTGAGCAATCCTCATTTTGGTGCCGAGGATGGCCAGGAATGAGAGTGCCACTCCTGTCAGCAGCAGAGAGCAGGGAGCTGCAGCAGCCTGCGCTCGGTGCTGCAAACGCCAGGGCAGAGAGACACTGCCATGGTGACTCACTGCCCCGGGCTGGGGCAGGGGCAGCAAAAACGGCCTGAAATGCACCACTCCAACATTCATATTCTCAGCGATGGGCTGTTAGCTCAGAGCAGGTCGCTGTCTCTCTCCCTCCACTTCTTTCAGTGCAGCATCACTGAAATATATTTTCCTCTATTGGAGGAGTGATATATTGACAGCCTTACATTTAGGAAAGCGGCTTATGCCACTGCCAGAGGTGTCACATTGAAACAGATGACATCTACATCAACAAAATATCTGACATGGTTTGACCCTCTAATCTCTCCAGGCAATTTTTCTTTCTTTTTTCACAGCAGCTCAAATATTGGCTCTGTCACCATGGGAAGGATAGGAATGACCTATAGTGAATGTCCACAATGGCTTTTCAGGGCTGTTTTCACAGGGCTGTTCTCCCAAAACCATTCACCCTCAAAGAGATGTTTAAATCAGGGTGAGGCCCTGGGGAGGTGTTTCAGCCCAGCACTGCAGAGCTGCAGACAAACCACTGGGCAGGACCACGGCTGCAATGGAGCTGAACCGAGCGCCTGTGGCTGGTGCTTCCTGGCCAGGGAAGGGATCACAGCACAGAGCAACCTCAGTGGGGAACAAAACATGCCTCTGCAGCGTGGGTGGCAGCTGGGCTCCAGCCTAGCGTTGGAAGCAAGCCGTCAGGTCTCATTTCCTACATCCAGCCTCAGCAGCCACAACCATTCAATTATATTTTTCCAATAATTTCCATTTTCTTTTCTTTTTCAGAGGTAAAGGATGAGATATTTGGACCCATACAAGTGAAAAAGAAAGGCTTCCATACTGACAAATGACCTCTATAGCTGAAGGTGTCGTGGAGCTGTCAAAGCATAACCCATGTTCTTTGAAAGAAGCCACACCAGTGGATTTTGTGGGGAGGGAGGGGTGGAAGGAGGGAGTCATACTTAGCTCTGAATGGTCCTCACCAGAGAGAGACCAGATATCCTGTTTTCTGAAGTTCATTTCTGAGACCTGTTGGGCTTAGCAGAAGTAGTTACCATTCAATCCTGGGCAACACATGCAGACAGTAAGCAGTATATATAAAATAGAGTGCTCACTTGTTTGCTGACTGTAAACTCCATTTTTAAACCCAGGAAAGTGGGTTTACATGGATCCAGACATTGCAGTGTGCTACTGAAGCAAATAGATAAGCCTGAGACTTTCCATCATTCAATAATTAATTCTCAAATTTATAGAAAATCTTTATCTATGTTGGGTTGAAACACTAAAAATAGATACTTGGTCAAGCATTTTGTTTGGAAGAAAGAGAGGCTGGTGTCCCACGACACAGGACATTTGCTTAGATGCTCAGCTTGGGCTGTCAGAAGCCACCATGGTGTCCCCTCAGCTGGCGCACCCGGGGGAAGGGGATAAACCGTGGTAACGGGAATCACGGCAGAACCGGGCGGAGCCAGGCGCCCAGCCAGGGCAAGGGGCCGCCGGACCCCTCTGGGACCCCGCTGCACCTCTCCCGATTTGCATAGCCAAAAGATGGCAGCAGTCCCCCACACATGTGCCGCGGCAGGCGCTCAGGCGCTCCCGAGCTGCCTCCTTCCCTCCCTCCCGACGCACGGAACGTGCCCGAGGCGAACCCGCC
>NW_008585098.1:0-3991 GCF_000691845.1 Merops nubicus
CAGCTTGCCTAACTTCCACGCTCCTGACGTGCTTACACGGGGACGGGATCGCGTCAGAGCGAGGTTCGAGTTGGTTGCTACAGGAATCTTCTGCTGCAGTCTTGACTCTTTAAGGTTTAGAACTTCTGTGGAGATGCTTAAAATTTGCCTCTGCAAGGCACGGAGCACCCTGATGTGACCTCGCTGTCAGTCGTGCTTTGAGCAGAAGGTCGGACAGATGGTCCCCAGAGGTGACTCGGCCTAAACTCTCCTGAGAGTACAATAATAGCCTGTAGGCCAAGTCTTTCCCACTTACTTCTCTTGGCTAGAGAAGACAGAACATGTCAAATACAATCCCTTTGCATGCGGTTTGATATGTCTATTTGTGAGTCACTGTCATTTCTCCCCAATGGTGGAAACTGGTGTGTGCTGCAACAGGGATCTTGTCCTCCTGGACTGCCAGGGCTGGCTTTAGTGGTAAAGGAGTGACTAATGGCTGTAGGGTCAACGGACCACCAGGGCATAGACCAGCTGTTCTTTTAGCAGAACATCTCTTCAGTGTTCTGTGTGTTTAGTGATTTGCACAACAGGAACTTGTTTTCTAAATGGGGTAACTGCATGCTCCTGAAGTAATGAAATAGGAAGAGGTTAAAGCTTTTATTGGAATCCTAGGTGTTAAAGCACGGAAGGACAAGACTCGGCTGACAGCCAGTGTAAAGAGATTTGTGAAGAAGCTCGAGGATGTTTCAGATGGTGAAGCTCAGGACATCTTGGAAGAGAAGAGCTATGTTGCTGCTCTTGGAATATGTGTCCAAGGTATTGGCAGGGGAATATGATAGGTAATGATTCTAGGATTTTATTGGGATGTTTATTTCATAAGACCTGCATATAAAGAGTGCTTTGAGCCAAATAAGTAAAATGTTGCATTCTTTCTTCCTTGGGTTGGGCATATACCAGCACTTTTTGAAAAGCTACAAGTAACGTTTCTTTTCTCAGACCCAAGTGGAAATAATGCAAGTGTAAGTGGTGGTGAAGTTTTCTCATTCCAGACTCCCAAACGCCACAGCAAAATGTCAGAGCTGGGTATGTTTTCCTCTTTCTTCTTTCACTCTTGCTGTGGCTATGATTTTTTTTTTTGAGTCCTGTGTTAACATGATTTGTCACTTCTGTTTATTCAAAAGATATATTTGCAGTACTTCAGTAGCTTTTATCTGGCTCTGAATCAGTCTTCCTAAGGAGCAGAAGCACAGGGCTTGGACAAAGCAAAGGCATGGTGGGAATAAGGAACACAGATAATAAACAAACACGTAAGAACTACAGGTTTCTTGATGTTGGCAGAAAGTCTGCATGTAATTGCCAAAGGATGGCTGGGGTTGTATTTGTGTACCTTAGGAGGGTATGAGAATAACTCATTACATAGCAAAGAGTCAAAAAAAGGCAATATTAGCTTTGTGTCCCACTTAAAGTGTCTGAGCATGCCTGCTGGGCTAGCTGTGCACTTAGGAGAAGCAGGCAGAAAGTGGCAGTTCTGGAGAAGGTAGGTGTTCGTCTTCAAATAACATCCTTGAGTCCTGCTGCCTCTACATTTCTTCTCACTTGAAGAGTCTGTGTGCCCAGCACCATCCGAACTTCATTAGTACGAAGGAGGATCCAAGGGAGAGTGGTCACCCTTCTGTATCACTGTGCAGAAACTTCCATACCTTGTTACTTGCCCTCTGCGTTTCTGCTGTGTCTTGGGAAGTTGTGTTGCTTACACCTCCCTCTGCCACGGGGTGAGTTTCACTGGTGTTCCCTCCTGGAGCCATGCCTCAGTGTTCAAAGGGAGTCGAGTCATACAGTGGAAGGCTGGCTCTCCTGAGGGACTCTTAGCTGGATGTGGGGCTTCAACTTCAGCTTGTTCTGCCAAGTAGCAGAAAGAAGTAAATAGAGTACAAGAACCCAGTTCCTGGGGAACTGATGTGTTTGCTGGACCTGATGCTCTGCTGTGTCCAGTGGAGGGGTTTTACAGGCCTAAGTCAGCGTGACCAAACACTGCTCTGATTTGAAGACGTGGTCCCCTAGGGAGCAAAGCATGCTCTGCCTTTGCCTTGGCTGTACTTGTAAAATGAATTAACTGAGGACTTCAGTCGCTGAAAATCTTTGTTTAGGATTACATTCATCGTCAGGGTTAGAAAAAAACCTGAAGCATCTGGTGCACTTCCTGAAGAGAGTGTTTCAGGTGTACGGCTCCATGGCTGACAAGCCAGAGCTGGGAGTTTTGTACCTGACATAAACTTCTTCCATTCCTCCTATTTACTGCAGCCTCTGAATTAGCCCAGACACCAGTACAGAGTGTTGCATCTGATCGCTCTGAGTGCCCTGAGAAGACAGCCAAAACACCTCAAAGCACCAGTAAGTCCTGTGATGTTTTGGGGAACTGAAACTAAGTGAATGGAGGTTATGTTTCTGCTTGGGTGCTGGAGTGGAGGTGTGAGTGCCAGCTTCTGCCATGCTGGATTATTCTAGTCAGCTTAACATAGACTGAACTGCGTGGTATGCCTGGCCTCTGGTTCAGCTGGGTGTCAGATCTTGGGTTCTGCCCTGCTGCTGTAAAGGAAACAGGAACTTCTCTCTCATCTGTTGCTGTAACACTTAACGGTTTCCTCTGTGTTCAGCAGCAATGCTTGCACTTCAGAGAGCTATGGGCTGGATTGTGTGGGTGTTCATGTCTGAATTGACAGTTTATTATATAATATTCAAGCATTCAATGCTGTAGAGAGAAATACAGGTGGGAGAAGTCAATGCAAGTTAACACTGGCAAGAGCATGTTACTCTGTGCTCAAAAATGGAGCCTTATGTGCTCAGGGAGAGTACGTCAGCTCGTTTTTCACCCTCTTCCCTGCTGCTGCTGGCCTCCCAAAATTGTGACCAGAATTAAAAGCTACTTTCTGTGGAAATACCATTGACTGTCTTTGTTCTGTCCTTGCCTACTTGTGATAAATTAGAGACTTCCCTCGTGGGATTAACCACACAGCTGATATTCTGGTGCAGTGTACCTTTGAACAGTGAATGCCCATTTTTCTAATGGACCATCTTGTGCTGCTGTTGAAAATATTCAGTGCTCTAAACAATGCTGTTTCTTGCTTTTCAGGAAGTTCAAGTTCAAAAAAAGTGCAGCTGAATGTGAGTGGTGACTACCTTGCTTGGGTTTTGTTTGGGGTTTTTGTTTGTTTTCTTCACTTTTAGAACTTAAACTGGCCAATTACTGTGGTTCTGGAAAGGAGGGACCTTGAAAAGCCTCACTCAGAGTACAGATGTCTCTCCTGATCCAACTGGGCTGGAGTAACTCCAGTGAGAACCAGAGCTACTCTTAATCAGGACTATGGGATTTAGAGTCAGTGGGCACATAGTATGTTTGGCAGCTTAATTAGCTGGGGTGGAGACTCATTCCTTGCATCACACAGATGAGGACGTTAGACAGTGCCATAGTATGCAGTTAAACTCATAGCTTTCCAGTTTCTTATCAAAGGAAGAAACAGCCTAAGTTGTAAGGAGTGTTGTTAGGACAGGAATTTAAGAACTGCAGTGCTGTTCAGTTTCTTACTTTAGCATAGATTTATAAAAAAATGAATTGTGGTAATGGGGAGGGTGTTAGCTGGTAGCATCTTTTGTGATGCTACAGAGAAATGTAGTCCAGAACAGCCAGTTGTGCTGGTGAAACAGTTGGCTTTCTAAAATGGTATAGCATCATACTAGAAGTGTCTGCACAGCTGACTGCTTTCCCAGTTTCTTGTGGGATGAAATAGCTTGGAAGTATAACCTCATTCTCTTTGTTTAGCAGAGGGCTGCTTTGAGAAGATACATGTTTCTTTTTCTAATGCATGCTTTTTTCTTTGCTGTTACAGAATGAAGAGGAAGGAACTGTGTCTACCACACCTTACAGACTCAGAAAGAGGATAGCAGGTAAAGATCAACCTTTGCAGTCAGCTCCTTGAGGCACTGTGTTCAGAGAAGAGCGGGTCTTATGGTGTGT
>NW_008585098.1:4022-20280 GCF_000691845.1 Merops nubicus
CAGTCTGACTGAAGCAATCTGATTAATCCTGCAGAGTGTAGAAATGTGCTTAAAGAAGTGTGTTTAGACCTTTTCCCTCCAGCAGAGTGCTACTTAGGTGAAGGGTGGAAGGGTCAGAAGCACCAAGTTGCTGAACTTCAGTGACATGATCAAAAGAGACAAACTCTCAGTAATCTAACCTGTGCTGACACTTAAGTCTGGTGCAATTGCTTACACCACATCATAAAATTTTTTGATGATGGCTGGGACAGTCATGGTAGAATATTTCCACTGGTTAGTTATTTTAACTGGTTGGCTACATATGCTCAGAATGAATGCAGAAGAGGGTTTAGTGCGCGGTGTTTCATATTCTGTTTCTTCCTTTTGTATTGAGAGAACAAGACTGAGCCAGATCCTGTTTGTGCTCTTCAGTCCACACTGCTAACAGAGGTCTTGTAGGAAACCTTTTTTGCAGAGTGTGACCCAGAAGATACTCAGGTTGCATGATTGGCATTTGGGAAAACTGATGTAGAAATGCTATGAGAAAGAAGGAATTCCAAGTGTCCATTTTGAGTCAGTTTTTATGGTAGGATTATGTTTCTCAGTTGGTATCAAGGAGCAAGCTTTACTAAATAATTACTTGTCAGCCTAGAACTGGGGAAGAAATAGCTGTGTGTTTGCAGTCTGTAAGCATTGATTTTGCTTTTCTGTGAAATAGATTTAGGAATGATATTTGGGAATATTTAGGAATCTAGGAAAACATGTAGAGAATGTATGTTAGAGAGTGAGACAGAGCAAAATGTGTTCAGTATTTATGTATGTAAGAACTATGTATGCTAGCTTTTAACCTTTAATTTATGCTGCAGCTCCAGATCTCTATTTAGAAAGTGAGAGTGAATATTCTGCATCCTGCTCAGAGGAGGAGGAGGAGGATGAAGATCAGAAGGAAGTCAGCAGTGTTTTATCCAGTCGAAAGACACCAGCAAAAACTAAGGGTACATCTATACCTCCTCCCAGAAACACCCTAGCCAAAAAAAATCGGGAGGAGAAGATGGTGAGTGTGCAGAAAATATAGCCCTGAGCTATCAAGTGTGAAAGGATGTTTAGTGACAATAAGCTGTCAGTGACCACACCCAGCTGTGGGGAAGAACTGCTGTTCATTGCAAATCAAACCAGCTGGCTTGGTTTTTGCTGTAGTTCTGAGCAGCCCCTGTTAGACAGGCATCATGTGAGCCTGTGGGCCAGTCTATATCCTCAGCAGCTCCAGAAGGAGAAGTTCTAGGATGTCCATGAAGCAAGAGACATTGTACTGAGAACAGATGAAAAAATTACTCCTATAAGCACCAAAAGAAGCACACATTATTTTCTGGCTTGGGGTTCATCTTCGTTGTCTGATCTCCTTCCAGCACCAGGGATCCCCACACCCCCTTAGAATTATTGCTATGTTCTGCTCTCAGAATCTCTTTTTTGACTCCAGGAAAGAACGACCTGACTAGGTTACCTTTGGCAGAATGCTACTCCAGGAGCTATTTTTGAGAATACCTTCTGGCTTCCTATTCATCCTTGCTCTGTCTCATATTTGCCATCTTCAGACATGTTTGTGGGTGCAAGGGGAGAGGGCTAATTTGATAGCATAGCAGGAGGAGTGTGGCTTATCTTGCTGTCTGATTTTTAGAGCAACGTGGTGGAGGAATACTTTGAAGCTCACAGTAGTTCCAAAGTGCTCACTTCAGACCGAACGCTGCAGAAGTTGCGGAAAAAAAGATTGGATCAGGTACGCTTCACAGTGAATCATACACCTCTCAGAGCTTCCCATTCCTTTGAATTTCCCTCATCAAAATTGCCTGATGTTCTATTTTTATTTCATTTCTGGTGATTACATTCTCTGTGGTAAGGCTGACTTAGGTAGCATTTTAAGCATTATGTCTCCTACTGCTGTTCCGAGCAGGGACAGTGCCCAGTTGTTTGAACCCGAGACAGATAGTTGAAAGCTGCAGTTACTAAAACAGGTTAAAGTTTGCTTTTGGGGGAGAAGAAGAAGAAGAGGCAGAGTTGTAGAGACATGCCTTAAAAATTGGCACCAAAACCATTTTTGGCTATGAAATGCTTAGGACAGTTACAAGCTGTCTTGACTATGTGTAGAGGAAATGAAGGGAGCCCTTCTCATCTGAGTATGACTGGGTCAAGCCACATGCAGGACTGGGACAGTTCTAAATGTTGTCACCTAGTTTGTGAATGCACTTTGTCCCCTTTCAGGTCCTAGGAGACAGGAGCGGTCTAATTGTGGTGACTGAATTACTGTTTTTTTTTTTTCCCCATATTCTGCAACACAGCTGTGAAATGCACTTTGTCCCCTTTCAGTTCCTAGGAGACAGGAGAACTCTAATTATGGTGACTGAATTACTGGGGTTTTTTTTCCCCATATTCTGCAACACAGTTCAAACCAAGCAGTTAAACCCTTACAGAGACAGGTACAAAAGGGCAGGTGCCAGGGAAGCATGTGAAATACTTGAGCCTCTGGTGTCTGTAGCTTGAAATGCAGATGGGTGCAAAAAACCAAAGATGGGATATATCCAGATGGCCTGATGCCTGCTGTTGTCTGGAATTGTTACCCAGAAAAACATCTGGATTTTTAACAAGTTCTTTCATAACAGCTCTGGAATGAAATCAAGTCTTTCAGTATTAAATCTATTGCTGGCTCCAAGGAAATTGAAGGCTTAGCAGCCCTGTCTTTCAATGCTTTGTGTTTGTCTGATACATTGCAGCTGTCTTTATGTTCTTTCCAGACTAAGCTGTCTTCTACTGCAGGGGACTGGAAAGCAAAGCTGTTAACATTGAAGAGGAAGGGAGTCCAGTGTAGATTGGATTCCATTTGTCATGCTACTGCACTGTTTAAACATCAACATCACAGCCTGTCTTTAAAGCTGAATTAATCCTTTGATTCTTGATGCTTTTGAAATAATACCTTTTCTACAATTAGCTGTCAGATGCAAATGATTTCCTTTGTGCTATATTTCTTTTTTGAGATTGTTTGTGAGCATTTTCTTGTAGTGACAGATGCCTGAGCTGTTGCCAAGTGTGTCGATTAGAGCCCTTGCTCCTGTGAGCTGGGTTGTGATGCTGGTGTCTTCCTGGTTACAGGGCTTGGTTCAGTGTAAACTCTAAATGCATCCATTATTTCAGTAGTGAAATATTTATTTCACTTCTATTCCTGTATTATTCCCATATTATTTCCCATAGTGAGCAGGAAGAGACAAACACAGTGTGGTATCAATTCTGGTCCTAGTCTGGCTGCCATTTCCCATAATAAGGTTACTTAATCTCTGCTTTGTTTCTCCAGTAGCAGACTTGTGCTTAGAGGGGTCTTCATGGAGAAAACCACAACTGAGTACACCATCAGTGAAAAATATTCTACTCCCTAGCTAGAGGGCCTGCTAGAGGGGCATTTGTGAGGATTCCAGATACATGTCCTGTTTTTTTCCTCAGCTTGGAATGACTGTCGTCTTATCTCTTTCTCAACACAGCAAACACTGCATGACCTTTTGAAGAAAGCTCCCTTTCCATATGCTGCTGAAATACAAGAGCTAAGCCAGCAACATGAATCCCTGTTTTCCAAGTGGGTGCTGCAGTTGCAGTAAGTATCCATTGAGAATCACTGAAGAAGCCCAGTGAGCAGGCACTGCCAGTAAACTTACCCTCTTGTCAACAACATCGTGTGGATGAGTTATGGAGAGACTTTTATTTCTTTGATTGATTGCTTAAATTTAAAATTAGGTGACACTAATTTGACACAATGTTTCCTGTAGACTAAATCATACCTGACTAACTCCTTGAACTGAGTGCCTGAAGTGAAATGAGGTTGTGTTCTGCCTGGTTAGTTTTTCTGTGCCTCTGTAAACTGAGCTAGAGGGCATTCACAAACAGGGAACATGAGTGAGGGGAAGAGTGTCCCTTGTGAGCAGTTTTGCTTACAGCAACATAGTTGGTAGTGACTAGCCCACCACCAGTGTCTTCAGTATGTGCCTATCCTCAGTGGTGTGGCAGTTAACCTTGAATGTCTGTGTTTCCTAATGACCTAGGCATGAAGAAACCTTAGTGCTGTTGGAAACTTCAGCAGTATAAATTTTATCTGGGTTTGTGTGTATCTTCATGGGAAGGAGCAAAGAGTAAGTATCCAGGAAAGCAAATTGGGGACCTATAGAGAGCTGTGAGATTCTGAAGTGTGTTAGAGAAGGGAGACCACCAGCTCTGAAGTTAAGTGCTGAGGCAGGAGCAGATACTGGTCAGGAGAAAGCCCCATGGAAGCTTTGCAAAGGAGTGGAGTATAAAGGAATTTGTGGTCTATGAGGAGTGCAGGGCATATGAAAAAGACATTAAGCTTTGAAAGCTGGAGAGGTGCAAGAGGAGTTCTCTGTGACTCTGTGATCTGGGCAAATGGTTAGAGATGTATGTGGCAGCATAGAAGGAACAAATCCATGGAAGATACTGAAGCCAATGACAGTTGTTTAGCACCTTACCTCTGCCGAGTGCTATTTGAATGACCTGATATTCTTGTCAAGATGATACTTTTTCTGCTTTTCAAAAATTAATAAAGCTTTGTGATTCTCTATCATGTTCTCTCTATGCTTTCCTGCCTCTTTCTCTGTGGAACACTTAGGATGAGAAAGAGATCTAAGAATAGAAAACCACTATGACTGCTTGTTTTTATTCCTTGTTATTACTGTGACCCATGGTACACATTTAATACAATCACTGGTGAAGGGGTGAATGTAAGTGCTGGTTACTCGTCACTATCTGAAGTTGCAAATCTAGTCTCATCCTTGGACAATACCTTTTGCTTCCATAGATGCTTTGCTAAATTTGTGGGCCTCCAGGCTAACACACTTCTTGTAGCAGAATGCATGTGCCACGTTTCAGATTGCTGGCAGCTAACCTCATTTGAGGTGTGAGCTGAAGGTAAACCTGGCATTGATGAAGTAGGGCACTTTTAGAGGCAAGATTGCAGCGGAATATTTTGTTTAAAGAATATATGAACCTAAAAAGGGAGTTGCACTTTTTGAATCAGTGTATTTGCTTTTCTGCAGCTTGGGCTTCAATATTGTGCTTTATGGACTGGGCTCAAAGCGTGACTTGTTAGAGAAGTTTCGTACCTCTGTGCTCCAGGATTCTGTTCACCTGGTGGTTAACGGATACTTCCCCAGCATCACCGTGAGATCTGTGAGTGTGGCAGAAGCTTATGGGTTTATCTAATTGTCCTGTGTTACAGATACCTCTAAAGTCTGTCAGTGTAAAATGTTAAGGAAACCTGCTGCATCCTGTAGCAGCAGACTCTTGAAGCAGTTCCTCTCTGAGGTTAAAGAAATTTAGTCCAGGTGTTTCCCAAGGAATTGCAGTAATTCCCATCATTAGTAGTTGCTCATGAGTCTAAAGCCTTATTTTATGTCACTCTTTTGAAAAAGGGTACATTTTTTTTATGTTGACTCTTTTAGGGGTTTGATGGTAAAAATCAGATTACCTCCCTTACGACAATCAAGGTCCAAGTACCACATTTTCTGCTCTGGGTCCTTCAGTGTCAGAGCCCTTCAGAAGGGACTGCTGTTTTTCTTTTTCAGATTCTCAACTCCATCACAGAGGAGGTACTGAACCATATAGGGACCTTCCGCAGCCCACTTGACCAACTTGAATTCATCATTAAAAGCTTTAAAGAAGGTAAAATGACTGATTTTATACATAAAAACTTTAGACTCCATTTAGTGTTAGGAGAGCATGGACATTTTCTTTCCTCATAGTTTTCTTATCTGCAGTTAGTTTCTTAGTTTATTATAGCTAGTATACTTTTCTTCCATGTAATTTATGCCACATATATGAAAATATATATGCACCAGGAATGTGTGTGTTCGTGATGCCAAGCCATTACCTCAGTCAGTGTTCCATACAGTAATTCCTTTAGAAAGGGAAAAAAAATGAGTGGTCTAAGGACAAGAACGAGGGAAGATGATTCTTAGTGGCTGCTTGAGGGCTTGATATAAACCTAACTGAAATCAACAGAATGAAGGACTTGCAAACAATTTGGAATGACAGTTGCTTGACAGTTGCTTCCTTCATGTAGATGGAGTGTACCTATCCCATCTTCCACCAGGAAACAGAGAAACACTGTGTAAATAAAACACAGAGGCACTGTGATAAATGCAAGAGAGATGAGCTTTCAGTTTGGTCTGAGGAGTCTCTGACTTCTCGGAACACTCATGTCTTCCTCTTGAAGTGACCATGCCACTAAACTTGATATCAAGTCCTTTGAAGTCCTCTAGAAAATCAAGGCCTTAGGGTCTTTCCATAAGTTTCAGTATAGGCTGGATTAAGGCTTAAATGTGCATGGTTTAGTGGCATGGTCATTTAATTTTAATATATGCAACTACTGACATCAGGATGAAATAGAGTACAGCAGTGTCAAGCAAGCAGGTTAGAGTTGGGTTCAGAAGCAAAATAAACCAGATACTGTCACACAACACTTGCTGAATACTTTTTGAATGTCCATTTTACTGCTTGTGTATACATAGACAAATCGCCATGGAATTTTAATTGTGCATGACATTGGTGTTTAAGTGTTTACACTGTTTTCCATCATTACCTTATGAGTATTCTGGTGGGACTAAGTGAAAAATACCTACTAACAGCAGCACTCACCTGAATCTGCACAAATCAGTCTTGTGTAGTACACTATAGCTGACCTGACTGGGAGTCTGAGGAACCCTTGGTTTCCATTGACAGCCAAGTATGTATTAATTTGCACAAAAACTGGCTACTGTTCCAGAACTGTGTCTGGACTGAGGATGTAGCTGTTTCCAGGGATAAGTACAGCAGCAGCAAGCTAGCTGGGAATCTTAACATCTACCATTTTCATTATCTAAGCTAGTCTTTGCACTGTCCTTTGAGGACTCAGTGGAAATGATTTCCAATGAAATTAGCATGCTTTGGGTCCAACTCTGAATAGAAAATGCATTTTCATTTTGTGAGGAGGAAGAGCTTAAAGATCCTAGTCATGTAACAAAAAAAATCCCAGTCAAAAGCAGCTGAATAAACTGTTCTTGGACTTCCATCCTGAAATACATTTGAGTGCCCTGATTGCAGATCTAAAAGTCAGAGCTAAAAAGGCAATAAGTGGAAAGTGGATTATGAGAGAAAAGTCCAAACTGCAAAAAGAACTGTAGCTGTGATGAGAACTGCTATACAGTGAATTGAGAAAAAGCCTTTTAGGTGCTCAAAACCACCAAGTGTTGGGATAGAGATCAAATCCCTTTCCTTGTACAGTTTACTTTGATATTGGAGTAATGAGTATGGAGCCTGATGTAATAGACTTGTCCTAGGCTGCACTGGGAGTGGGAAACCACTTTGTGTGCAGTTTCTTTGATTAGTTCTCTGCTGTTTTTTCTGCTTGCAGATTCATCTTTAGAGCTCTACATCCTCATTCATAACCTGGACAGCCAGATGTTGAGGGGAGAAAGAAGTCAGCAGATCCTTGCACAGTTATCTTCTCTGCCCAAAATTTACCTCATTGCTTCTATTGATCACATCAATGCTCCTCTCAGTGAGTCCCCTTGGGCCTTTTGTAGCAAAGAGAGAAAAATCTGTATTCTACTTTGAGGCTGCTGAAAATGTTTCATAAGCTCATGTATTACTCCTGACGTGCAAAATAGATCTGGTGATATATGTATGGTGGTAGCAGCTAGAAGCCCCAGTTTGGACTGTGTCTGTGTTGAACCAAAACTGTATAAATATACTGAGAACTACCAGTCACTGATCACAATATACAAATAAGCTTCTGGTACCCTTTTGTTTGGGGACTTAGTGAAATAGAGATTGGATGTTATGTCTGTCGTTGCATCTAAACAATTTTGTCTGTCAGCCAGAAATTCTTTGTACACTGCTGACTCTGGAAGGACGTACAGTATAACTCTGAAGCTGGTATGAAAAAGGGATGTGTGCAAATGGTTTCTTGCATAGAATTTTTCTTGTTTGTACTGGAAGTTTCTGGCCGTATGTGCTGTGAATTTCACAAGCATACATTGTTTCCTCAAATCCTCCAGTAGAACTAGGTGTACACTTTAATATTTCTTATTTAACACCAAAGAAAAGCTTAATCTCCCAATTCTGTCTGCTTTTTTTCCTCTCTGTGTAGTGTGGGATCAGGCAAAGCTAAGCCTTTACAGCTGGCTCTGGTATGAAACAACCACGTTCAGTCCTTACGTGGAGGAAACGTCGTACGAGAACTCCTTTTTGGTGCAGCAGTCTGGGTCTTTGGCTCTGAGCTCCCTCACGCATGTCCTGCGCAGCCTCACTCTCAATGCCAGGTAGGACACTTACACTTCACAGTAGCACTTGCTGAGGATCCACTCCTTACTAGGTTACCCTGGCAGTCCCTGTTCTCTGACAGCAGTGTTCAGATGAAGATGGCAGGACCTTGATTGCTGACTTTAAATGAACAGTGTTGGGATAGCAAGCCTTGTCCAGTGTCGAGATTCACACACAAGGTCTTGCTCATGAGGGAAAAATCAGTTAATGTTTACTAATGGTGGGGGTTTTTTGGGTTTTCTTTTTGTTTATATTTGTGTTTTATTTTTCCTTTTGATTTTTCCACTCTCCTCCTTTCCTCCCTTAGAGGAATATTCAGGCTGCTTGCTCAATACCAACTAGAGAACAAGGACAACCCGTCTTATTCAGGTATGTACCCACCTTTTCTCATCTGCTTGGGGTGTTGCCATTGCCAACTCGGTCCCAAAGGCACTGCCTTTTGTTATGCAGGTTACATCACCAGCAAAAAAAGTGCTGTAACTGTTGACTCAGTGAGACTTGGTGGCCTAAGACTGTCTTTCTAGTGGTACTGTCTGACTCTGACAGGAAATTAGTAGACTGGCTGGTTCTGAAGGACCTCCTTTTACTGTTGTCTGCTTTGATGTTTAGACATGACTGAAACCATTTATGGAGGACTGTGGAATATAAAATTTAAAACAGAGGAAGAATATGAATTTGCATAGCTAGCAGTTAAAAGACCACGGAAAGACAAGAGGTCCTATTTCTATACTGCTCTTATCTAAGTGATTTCTGATGTGTCCCTGCTTTCCAGGATACACGTGGAATAATCTGTCACTAACAGGGGCTGCAGGGTGTATGTATAACATGCTGAAGTAAGATAGAGGAATTGGAAATTAAGGGAGATTAACCATGTTGGGAAGTGCATTTAAAGTGCCATTAAAATTGCATTAGGCGAGCAGGGTGACTGGAACGTTAATTCATCTGGTTTCCATTCATTACTGAAATATTAGCTTGGCTGTATACTTGAAAGAAGTGATTATGTTCCTGTAGCCACTGTGGTCTAAGCCAAAGCAAGATTTGTAGGTGGAGATGATATGTGGTGCTAGACCTGGAAAAATCTGACAATGTTGCCACTTCACTTTCTTGTTCTCGCCTTTTTTTATCTCCAGGGCTGTCTTTCCAAGACTTCTACCAGCAGTGTCGGGAGGCTTTCCTTGTGAACAGTGACCTGACCCTCAGGGCACAGCTCACAGAGTTCAGGGACCACAAGCTCATCCGGACCAAGCGGGTGAGCTGGGGGAGGAAGATAATTCTGAGTATTCAGCCACTCTAAACAAAACAGATGCCTGCTTGCTATTGTGTCCCTAGGATACCACTCTGCAGGTTACAGTGAGGCTGTACTGTAAACACCTAGGAACTTGCCAAGGGCTGAAACCCTGTAATTGCAGCTCTCTCCATGCCTCCTATTTGTCAATCTGCTTTATGCGGATAGGAGGCTGTAAAAATGTGGAGTGCCTTGGTTACTCAGCAACCTGCAGATCTCTTCTTCCTTGAAGACCTTGAGAAGTAACAGACGCTGGAGCCTGCCAGTGTGCTTCCAGTAGCTATCTGCTTTTGCTCGAGGGAGGAACGTGGGCTGCTCCTAATAACGAGGCAGCATAGCAGTTCTAGATATAGAAACACAGTGTTGAGGAGCTGTGCATGTCAGACAGGCATAGCTCACCAGAATATTTCTTGTGTAATGATTTTTCTCAGTGTTTGTTTCCAGTGTTGCACTAGTTGAGATATTGCTGGGTTTTAGCAGTGTAGTCCTGAGTGCTGGCCAGCTCCTGCCCAGACTCTATAAATAAATGTGAGCCTATCAGTGCTGCGTAGTGGCTTGTGTTGCACTGTGCACTGGTGTTAACAGGATGTGTATGCATGTCTGTTCTCAGGGAGCTGATGGTGTGGAATACTTATTAATTCCTGTAGATGACAGCACCTTGACTGACTTCTTAGAGAAAGAAGATGAAGATGTATGATGTCTCTGTTTTCCAAGTTTCTACAGCAATTGCTCCCAAGGGCTGCTGGAGAGGGGCCTGTACCTGGATGTCTTTCCCTCCAACCCCAAGGCTGCTGGACTACCTACTGAAGTGTAATAATAGTAATGAATACTTGTTGTTCTATTACTTCAGGTAGATTGGAATGCTGACTTCTGTAAGCAAGGCATCTCGTGCTCTGTAGTTAGATTTGTTTGCTTTGTCTCTTAGCTCAGATGATGCCTTCTTCGTATCTATGCAGCCAGCCTTACAGACAGAAACAAAACTCAGTAAGACTGTGCCTTCTGCTCTCTACTTCACCAGACATGAGGGTTTGGGAGCAGTTTACTTGGGAAGTGCAAGTCATTAGATGGTCAGAGCTTTAGTTTGTATTAGTGGTGCAACTTTTCTGCACTGAGTGCTTTCCTGCACTCCTTTACCAGTTAGACAAGACTTGCTTCCAGTGTATGAAGCCAAAATTTTCAATGGTAAGAGACCTGCCTTGAACTGCATAAGGAAAGGGGAATACTAGTGGGTTTGGGATGCTGTGGGTAATTACTAAGTTCTGGCAACAGAACTGAAGGACTTGCTCCAAACCCAAATCATTTTATAGGAAGATTTGTGTAATAAAATTTTGTTATGAACTCAAGTTATTGCCTTTTGGTGAGGGTGAGAGGATGCAGCTTCTTTCATCGACTTTCCAAGTTGCAATCCAAGAATATGAAGAGGCCATGATTTTTTTTGTTATATTTTAAAAGCTTGATTGTATATATGTATTTTTTACATTAGGAGTGTCCACTCATCCTGGTGGAGGCCTTAAATGCCACTTATAAGCTCTCCTCTTTTATAAGCCCTTAGAGGTTGGAAGACTGCTGATGTTTGGCAGCTTTTCTTCACTTTTTTCTCAGGTATGTGGGAGTAAACTCTGTATAGTTCCATCAGCTGTCGTCTGCTAGCCAGACTTGAGGGACTCTACGTCTAATATTTGGTAGCTGTGTTACAGCTCAATGTTGTAATAGTTTAAAGTAATCAAATAAAGTACTTTATTAATTTTTATTAGCTTGTCTTGTCTTCCACAATCTTTTTATGTTATAGGCAGATAGAGATCCTTCTGGCAGTTGTGTGAAAGCCTAGTTTTCATTATGTCAAATACCTGTGCAGATCCTCATGCAGTGTGCAAAAGATTACAAACTAATTAGTAAAAATATTTTACATTGTATCTTGTAAGGTATCAGAATTAAAAATAGTTTGCCTGCCTTTAATATTCATATATAGCTTTTGAAGAGAACCAAAACATAATGTGGAATATTGTTACCTGCCCTGCCCCACTGACTGAAGCAACAGACAGGTTTACAGCTTGACTTTTGTACTGAAAACAGGGGTACCTGCTTATCCTACTGACAATTTGATTCTTCAAATAGAGGACCTAATTTGCTTTCCTGGAGAGTCTGATGGAGAAAACTGGTACAAGTCAGTAGTACTCTCTAGCTTCCTCCTCTAGAGTATTTTCCAACTAACACTCACTTTTGGTGGCACTTGCATCTGCATTTTACAGGCTGCAATTCCAAAACCTTGCAAAGTACATCAGATCCTGCCTGTGGCGACTGAGGCTGCTGTCAGAATCTCTAACACTGGGATCAAGGCATTCTGTCTAGCCCAAGTTCTGTAAGTTAGGAGTGGCATTCAAGAATAAGAACTGTGCAACTTGGAAGAGATGAGTTCTTGGAAAAACTTCACAAGTATTGTAGAGAAGCAGCAGCTACATCCTTTTATTGCATTCCTTTGACTCCCTCCAGAGTTCCTGTGAAACTCAAGATTTAACTTATACTCTGAGAGCATGTGGAAGATACCACCTAATATGTCTACAGATGGTGATACCGTGGTGCATTTTCAGTGCCATCGTGTCTGGTTTTCTAGATGTGAAATTTGCTTTAATAAGTGCTGTAATCATTCTGAGGTCAGAGTTACCTGCTGACAGTTTCAGTAGACTACCAGACGCCCATGTATGCCAAGAGGAGGGCTGCAGGAGATACCACACGTCTGCTAAGAGAAGGTTAAGCCTGAATCAATATTTTGCTGATGATGATTCTGTGATGTAAGCATGCAAGCTAAAGAAAATTACTGTGAATTAATCCCTGTGGTTTTTGCCTTAAAAGTACTTTATCCTGATTTCTTGCTGTTTCTGGATGATTACCCATCTATGCATTAATTTTCTATCTCTTGAATTCTGTGTATGTACTAAGGCATTTTAATGTCTCTTAGCAACACAGAGCTGTTGAATTTGGAGGGGATACTTTCTGTAGAGCTTTCCTTTACTTGGGAAAGAAATTTCTTCTCACTACCTGCTTCTCAGCTTAGTGAGAGGTCTTCATGGTATTGATGAGAATTATGGCCTTTATATGGCATCAATAGCTTCAGATAATACTGGAGTCATCTCTTTCCACTTACATTGAAGAGGAGTAAGACACATGCAGTTATGCTTTAAAGACATTGCTTGATGACACTTTTATTAACTTAAATGGACGGAGCCAAGATTGTTAGAAACTTGCAATGGAAATATTCATTTTAAGCATTCTTCTGGTGTGCACATAATCCAGTGGTAAGGTATGAAACTGGGAGATTTGTTTTTTCTTTTTTAAGAAAAAAGCCTAACTTAAAGAAAAAACACAAGCATTATCAGTGGTGAAAATGCTACTTCTTCAGTTTTAGTAGTCCTGTAATTAAAAGCCATAGTTGTAGAAACTTTTTAAAAGAAAATAAAAACATGTACATTAATTTACAGGTTTTTTTAAGGAATTGAGTTTTAGCTTTCCAAAGCTGCTTTTTTTTCCCCCAAACCAATCCTCAAGTGTCATGGCTATCAAATGTATCTAATAAGAGTAGATTTAATTCAGATGCAGCCCAGTAATTCAGAAAATCAGCTTTCTGTAGCCCAAAAAAAGCATTTATTTATCTGACAGATGACAAAATACCTCCTAAACTTTGAGGGAACATACAATACAACCATTCTGTACTGACCCAGTTCAGGGCACCTCCATGAAGCTTGCAGTGGGGTAGGTCTGCGAGACGCCACGCAGCTGCCGACTGAATCCTCTCCTGTTTCTCCTCCCTACACCACCTGGAGGGGGTCTCTGTCCCTCTCAGACACAGTGATGTTGATCTTGTTCTGCAGGTGGACAGCCAGCATGTCACGCAGCTCTGACAAGAAGCCTCGCTCCGTGTTACTGTGCTCACACAGAATGACACTTATCCCATTGGCAACTGCATCCAGAACATCGTGGTGGGACATCTCTCCTGCCGTTTTGAGAAAGAAATGCCATGCAGATCACTAACAGTACAGTCTAGGTAGCCAGATCTTTGTGATGTGTGCAGAGTCTTGGCTAGAAGCTGGGAAGGCTAACGGGGTATAGCCCCTCAGGGGCAGTGCCACACCATCTGCTCAGTCTAAGAACGTGGAACACTCCTACTCTAGTGTCCCTCAGAGGGCCTCCAGTTGATGTCCCCCATGTACAGCTGAGACAAAACCACAGAAACTTCTTGCCCTCTCTGAAGATTCTGCCACCTGGGGCAGGAAACGAGAGCGCAGGGGTCTGGAGGTGGACTGTCTGGATGTGATAGGGGTTGCTGTGATGGAGGACAGCAATTGGGAAGCCCTGTGAAGAAGAGGTCTGAGGGTCAGCTCTGTGGAGCTGTAACATAAGGGATATGTCTTGTCAAAGATCTCGCTCAACTACTACAGAATGCAGGGCAGCCTTCACATTGCTGAGCAAGCTTTGAGGAATAGCTGTCCCACTGCCAGAAAAGGATAACAGACCAAGTGTCCCTTTGGTCAAAAAATCCTTTGGTTTTGACCAAAAAAGTTTCCTTTGGAAATCCTTTCTATAGACTACATTATATTCCATTTTCCATTAGGAAATTCTGGACTGAGGAAATACCTTATGTCTTGCCAAAGGAGAAACACAGTGAAGCCTGCAACAGACTGCCATCAACATGGACTTTGTGTTGAAATGATGCACATGTAGCAATGTTTTAATTCAAATTACCTTCACAGTGCCACACAGCCATCTGATCCACATTATTCCTACTTTAATGCTAACTATCATTCCAATAACTAACTGGGTTTTTTTTCTCAATTATGACAGGTAATTCTTTCTGGCCAAATCTTTAACACAGCCAGTCAACTCTTTTTTTTTTTTTTTTTTTCCCTAGTGACTATTTTTATAAAGATAATGAAACAGCAACATAATCTTTTACCTGTGAGATAGAGGTCAGCTTCTGTTCCCTTCAGGACGCTGCCCCCAGAACCAGCACACAGAGCAGCTTTCTTCACGGGCGATTCTGCAGGATGCAAGGTGCCACAGTTAAACTCTTTCACTCTGTTCAGCCTTCATGTCAGTATTGCTATTGTTTCACAATAAATACTACCTTGATTATAGAGTCAATGTAAATTTGTTGGAGGAAGTGTCGGTTTGAATGAGTCATGGGTCTATAACATCTCTGATAATACAGCAAACCCCTCTGTGTATCAAAATACATCTCACAGGTTCCACTAGCTGTGCTCCGTGGAGACTAGGATAGATAACTGGGATAAGAGGATGTTTGCTCCATGTTTTACTAGTCACCCCCTGTTTGAGCTAGGATAGTTCACCACCTTTGCCACTAATTTCTCTTTCATCAAAACATGGATGGTTACATGTTTATAAAGATATCACAAAGCATCTTACTAAGTTAAGGTACTGTGAAATTTAGCATTCAGTTACAAAAGGGAGTGTACAGTGAAATGGTACACATTTGTCTCTGATATCCTGGGGAAAAGAAATCTTAGTCATACAAACTGTGAAAAAGGATGTCTCATATTCAACTCGTGCTGCCTCTTCCTCAGTAGCAATTAGCATAATATAGAACTTCAAATTAAAAATATAGATGAGGTTCTTTTTCCATGATTGTATCATGCAAATTCTAAAATGCTGGTTTTTAACAGTGCTTCATACTACTTGGAAGTGAAGCTACTGAAGGCAGCAGTACTGCACACACTCACGCTCCTTGTCTTCCTGGAATTGCTGGTTTTAATGGACAGCTTACTTGCAGGGCTGTTTACCTAGAGTCTTGCCCATTCCCAGGGCTAAGCGGATGTGGGGTAGCTTTAGGTGGCTTTTGATACGCTCGATTATGTCTGATAAGGAGACTGGCTCACTCAGTGTGCACAGACGGCCCATGCCTGTATGGGGAAGAGGAGGCTGCAAAGAAATCAAAATTACTGTGAGAAGGTTGACTCCAGAAGTTGGCACTGCTTTCCATACTGGACAAAGATGGGTATATTGGGCACTCAGAAATGCTCTGAACTTTAAGAAAAAACACATGTGATATTCTCAAATGTAACATACTAACTACACTAGCTACTCACACTGATTTAAGAATTAGTACAGGCCACACAGTTATTTTCATTGTTTTGGAGAATGTGAGTGGATTCAAACCCCCAGAGGCCAGTATTTCAGAGCACTGACAGGGTAGCAGAGGAAACCTGTGATGCTGCTGACTGTTGGATTTCAGTGTTTAGAGCACTGGGCTCTGAACACTGAAAGTAAGACGTTCACTGAAATAATACATGATCTTGTTACCTTTTGTAGTAAGAGGATCTCGGTCCTGCGATAAAGGCGGCTGTCCTGGGACAGTAATGCCACCACCTCCAGCAGTGCCTTCTGAGAGCAGCTCAAACTAACTCGTGTTTGCTCCTCACCTTCAACCCTGAGGAAAGATGTTTGGTGCTTGCTAAGAACCTGGATAAAATTACAGCATCGTATCAATATAAAACAAAGCTACTCTATCCCAGTGGCTTTTCTACCACAGAGGAAGGAAAAAAGAAGGTATTGCAGTAGCCTAGCCTAGTCTCGTCTACTCTGAAATCACAGAACAGCAGGGGTTGGCAGGGACCTCTGAGGATCTTCTAGTCC
>NW_008585098.1:20323-22348 GCF_000691845.1 Merops nubicus
CTGCTGAAGCAGGCTTGTCTAGATCAGGAAGAGAGATGGGGAAGTGGGCAGATTCAGGCTGGATGTGAGGAAGAAGTTCTTCCCCATGAGAGTGGTGAGACCCTGGAATGGGTTGCCCAGGGTGGGGGTTGAGGCCCCATCCCAGGGGGTCTTTAAGGCCAGGCTGGATGAGGCTCTGGGCAGCCTGATCTAGTGGGAGGTGTCCCTGCTCATGGCAGAGGGGTTGGAACTGGGGGATCCTTGTGGTCCCTTCCAGCCCTGACAGATTCTGATCTGTTTTGGCAGAGGACTTTGGAGCCCTGGTGGCTCGGTGGTTGGACTTGATGATCTTGGAGGTCCCTTCCAACCTAATGGATTCTATGATTCTAATTTGACTCAGCTGTCCTCAACAAATTTCCTGTCAATACTCTACCACCTCTAATCTATGTGATGCTACACTGAGCTGCTGTTACCATTTAGTACAACACCAATTGATCAGAAAGGGATGATTATTCCTTAAGTTTCTACATCTATTGCTGAAAAAAACCCAGCAGTGCTGCACAAAGGAACGAAGCGATTACGACAGTAAAATACAACACATCCAACTTATTGTTTTAAACAACAGAAAGAACAGCACACTAGAGAGCAAAGCAGATACCTGGCAGGGAGAGTAGTGAGACAGGAGACCTCTCCGATGTCGTTGATTTTGGAGAGCACCGTGTCCAGGTGCTCAGTGTTGTCTGTGCAGAATTCTACCCGGTGAGTGCCCTCCCCTGGACAGCTTGGTGCAGCTGATGGGTGCAGTGGGGTGGAAGTGCAGGCACCTGAGGAAACAGTACAAGATGGCTGGTTTATAAACCTGGATAAGTATCCCAATACTGATTTAGCACATATCCTAAAGGGATGCAACAATAAGATGCAAGTTTTGCACTTGAGTCCATTTCCCCTGACCAGAACTGAGGACTTCTTGCCCTGTTGTTGCCATTAGGCACATTTTACACCTATTTTAAGTGCAAAGAAGTTGATGGATGTATATTATTTATCATTCTTAATGCCACTTGTTTTATCCTAACAATTGTACAAACCCAAAATAATTTCTGGTTTGCAAATCAGGCTGGAAAGGGCATAGCTGTTTCATTTATGAGCCACAACACAGGATAAAAATCTAAAAAAATTTCAGAAACCTTAAGTTCTAGACAAACAACGAGATCTTGCATTTTATAAATTGGTGATTTAAAGTCACTGGTCTAGACTTTGCAACCAAGATGGAAAATAAACAAGTATTAATTAATAAATAATGCACCAGTTCTGATTACATCCACTAGTACAGTCATGCACCTGAAAATGTCCTCTAGAGTTTGTATCTGGTATTCCACACCAAGATAAATTCCCTAAAATATGTTTAGGATACCCAGAAGTACCAGAATATTGGGAAATTTTTTTAAAAAAAAGAAGTCCTCAAATAATACCTGTAAAAGCTGAAGAAAGGAAAATGAGGGAAGGTCCCCCACACGAAATAGCATATACTAATGGATAACTTTAACCTGTTTGTTTGTTTTCACCAGAATCTCACCGAGCCCCTTTGTCAGCCAGTTGTTGACTCCATGAGGAATGGCATCGTAGGCTGTATGGGGAGAGTAAATCCCGATTCTGTGCTCCAGGGCTCGAACAGCCGTTCCTTCCAGGTCTTCCACGTTACTCGCTTGAGCGGCGTGAATATGGGAGGATGGTAAGAAAGAATGAGGTCTGCTTTCTTCTGCACCGCCTCTTCCATCACCTCCTCGGTGAGATCGTTAGTGAGGAAAAGGGTGTTCACAGCGTGGGGAGGACTTGGCTCCACCAACAACCCCACATTGTCCCAGCTTTCAGCCAGGGAGAGGGATGCAAAGTCATTCAGGGCCGACACGAGCTCTCGCAGGTTCATGATGGAGCGTGAGGGCAGGTGGCCCCAAGCACGGACGCAGCGCAGAGTCCGCCGAGCCAGCGGCGTGCCGGGCAGCAGCATGCGGCTCCCTGCAGCGGGAGAGAGCCCGGGTCAGCCCAGGC
>NW_008585099.1:0-4721 GCF_000691845.1 Merops nubicus
CGTCCGGCCGGTGCTCGGTCACCCCCGCGTCAGCCCGGCCTGCGAGCTGCCGGGGACTGTGAGCTCCCCTGCTATTGCAGCTGTGCCGCCTACTCAGCCTGAAGTGTTGTGGGGCCGCGTCCAAGCGCCAACTTCATATTGGCAACGGCGGCAGTGGTCGGCCCCAGCAGGGGAGGACCGAAGGGAGGGAGGAGCGTTGAGGTTGAGGGGAGCAGTGTTCAAATGTGTGTGCAGAGCGCTAGGATCTGAGCGGAGGAGCATCTCCAGGATGGGAGCAGAGAGCTTTATAAAGGTATTTATACTGCTGTGAGAAACCAGAGTCAGGGAAGGTTCTGAAAAACGGAAGGAGGGTTCTGAAGGACTGGGTCAGAGGTATGAGAGGTGACCCTGAAGGCATGTCTGAAGGTTTTTGTCCCTGCTCTGAGGGCATCCCACCAGTCCTGAGGACACTGCCCAGAGGACATCAAGGCAGAAAACAGCACAAAATTGCTTTTTGTTTTACACAGTCAACAATGGGTGAATCCTGAACCCCCACTAAAGGTGAGTTGTATGAGGGAATGACTAAGGTCAGAAGTGGAGGGAGTTTAGTGCCATGGGAGCTTTTCAGAAGGAGGCCGAGGATACCGTCAGAGGCCCATCAACTGACTGAAGTGGCCCAAGACAACAGAGCTCTAGTGTGAGGGCTGGAATGTGGAAGCTGGGAAGTGTTCAGCAACATAAACCCACAGCTGTAGTGAACCTTCTATTGCTTTCAGTAACATGAAGGGTCAGCAAAGCCCACATCAACTGGTCATCAGGCAGCCCTGCTGGAATTGCCATACATGTTGATGTGTCACAATGGAAAACTTGTAGTTGAGGTGAAGGTGAAGACAGTATCACACTTATGGCATTAGGACACATGGTGTAAAGCTGTCCCACCTGTTATAAGTTTTCCCAATTTAAAGAACAGAGATGACAATGCCAATTTTACAAAATTTATTAAGCAAGCAGCAATAAGCAAAACAGTGCTGGGCGGCCGGGGAGTTCCCAACTCCACCAATGGCGCGCCCGCAGCAGTAAACGATCTCATATTGATACAATAAAACAATACATGTTCAATTGACACCTATATACTCATTACCTAACCCCGCCTACCCCTGCTTCGTGTGTTATTAACTAATTAACATATCAGTCTTTTGCGCTTGCGCAGATCCTTCTGGTAATTATGGGCCGGGGTCTTCGAGGCACGGGCGGTGGTCTCTGGGAGGAAGGCCGTATGTCTTCCTCACAATGTACTTCTCACCTTACCTTTGGAATGTGGGGATTTGGCACGTTTATAGTTTTGAGCCAGTTTTGGTCAGTTCTTGTCCTTGGTGAACATCTGCTCTTCCTCATTAGTTGTGTTTTTTACTGATAATTTTGTGAGAGATGTTACTATGTGTTTCCTCAGTACGTGTTATTCTTTGTTAATTTTCAATAGTTCCTTTCTCCCTGTTTTGCTGAGAGGTGCAGGATGCCTGTGAATTTTGACTTTTATGACTGTTCTCCCAGATAAGGGTTGTTAGCTGCCTTGGATGGCAGATCAAAGAAGCATCTGCTTTTCTTCAAACACTTTTGCAGTGATCAGTAAGGCAATGAATTCCTCAGTTCTCTGCTATTTTACTCAAATGGTTAGTTTTATAAGTTTTTATTTTACGTTAGTTCGCAAAACAAGTCTTTTATTTGTTAGTCTGTCAGTTTCTTTTAAACTATATGATTTGGTGCTTTTACTCTTTAGAATCCTATAGTCTAAAAACTCTCAAAATACATATATATATATTTATCATAAAATTAACTAAGCACACTCGTATTAAGGTGAAGGGGGGGTTGGTATAATTACTCAACTTAGCCCCCAATCCCTCCCCCTTCCTTCTTATTGTTTATCATATCGGATGGTTGCGGTTTCTGTACAAACTGTTCCCAAAAAGCGACCGAGCAGTCAAAGTTTGATTAACAAACTACGAGTTGTCCATTACACCACCCGCACTAGCAGTGTACTTGCAGTCTGTGAAAGTTCCTAATAAAGCAGGCTATCTTATTTTCAACAAGACAGCAAAGCAGCACGGCTGGGCACAGCTTCTTCTGGCATCTCAATGTGGTATCAGATTAACAAGAAGTTAACAAAGCCCTAAAGGTAGAAACAGCATCCTCCAGATGCTGATTAAAACAAGGATGAGCTTCTGAAATTTGGACCAGCTTGGAGTAGTCACCATGTATGTCTACACTCCTAAGAATTTCAGTATAAAAACTGAAAAAAGGTTGATTTTTGGTGTAATCATGGGAATAAGTAGCACTCAGTCTTTATTGTTTGGGTATCATATGATAACTAAAGCAATCTGAAAAGAAATACAGTTACTGCCGTACACAACATAGCCAGGGAATATTTTTGCAGCTCAGTAATAATGTTAACATTTTATTTAAGTCTCAGAAGAATTATTTTATGCATTTCTGTAATGACTTATTGATATACCCCTGTTCTACTTACAGCAAATGTTTTCTTTTTAAAATGAAAAAGATCCAGAGCAAGGCAATGAATGAGACTGGATGAATGGAAAGGGTGGGATACAAGAAGGAAATAAAAATGTTAATCTTGTTTACAACTAAGGTTAACAGGAGGGGAAGAGACTTGTTTAAAACAGTAGGTCAGTGGGAGAATATACATGGGACATTCTGATTTACTGCCACTGGCAAAGAATAATTACCTTGAATAGCAGTAATAAGTGATGCGAGGGAACACTTTCCTTACTGATGCTAAAAAATTAACTTTCAAAGATCTAGATATCACGTGCATAATGGGAATAGAAATATCATTCATATTTCTCTATAGTCTAATGGTGATACATGTGTCATCTTCAGTGTAGCTGGTAGCCACTCATCCCTTAGAGTTAGAAAAACCTTGCACCCTGGTTGCCAGTTCATTCTCATGGTGTGCATGAGCATATATCACTGTGATTTATTCACTTTTTCATGATCTAAGGCACAGAGATTGTCAAACATCATGTTGATATTTATGGTACACACAAAACTTGTCCTAAAATTCTTGATTACAAAAGTCATACAAATTATCAGGAATCCAAGCCCTTGACCCTCTTATCAGTATTTTTCTCATAAATTCTCCCTGGTTTACTTGTATTTTCAACCCAATCGTGTTTTAATTCACTATTAAAACACATTTCAGAATACTCTTTCTTCTTTGAAATTCCCATGCAAGAGTTCCTATCTGTCTGCAGCCTTTTGCTGTTGTTCATCAAGAGCCATTTCCAAGGGCTTCTGCTCATTCCAATTCTCCATTTTCAATACCACACCAGCAAGTTGGAAGACCATACAGCTATTTCTGGTATGCGACATGCTCTCATCTGGTTTTCTCTGGATCCTATCTCTGGAAACTGCCTCAAAGAGCAGGCCCATAAGCACACCAAACTTTGCTTGATCTGCTTGAGTAAAACATGCTTTGAAGCATCTGGTGCTTGACATCTGTGAAGGCAAATAATTGAGCTGAAACATTGTCACAATCTGTTCTAGAAATCCCTGCACCTCTAACAGCCAGTTAGAGGGAACTGGCCAGAAGAGTATTGTTAAGCCAAGGTGAAAGATCCACCCAGGCAAGCTGGATAAGAACACTAAATATCTCCTGTGCAGTCTTCAGGGGTTTTGAGTTACAGATTTAATGCCTTTTTGGAGATCAGTTTTTATCCTTGGAACTTATAATTCCATATTTATTGGCAAAGCAGTTGCAGGAGGCACCGGCAGGGGAGGTAGAGGAATTAGATGCTTTTTGCCTGACATATTTTACACATCTTAATGAATCTTGTGTGTCTCGTATCTGTTCGCACTGGCTTTTGAAAGATAACTTCCTACAGCAGATGGATCCCATCCTGTCGCATGCTTTCATGGTAGATTTTTGTGCTGTCTACAATATATGAGTGCCTGACTGTCCACAATTTGAGTGCTGTTAGTCAGTATTTCTGAAGCAGTGAAATTACCTTTTCAGAGATGTCACAAAATGTGGTAAAGTGCTAAGAATTTTATTACAGCCACTCACGCTTTCCACATCCTTTTTCTTTGATGCCAAGTATTCTCTCTTTACAAATACGGAAGCAATACAGGCTTAATGGTATCAGTGGTATGTTGTTCACTCTTACTTTGTGCAAACTGTTACACCTGAGAAACATGAGGGTATTTTGCTGTAGGGCACATGTGAGGGGAGGCTCTTCAGCATCAGATGGACGTGCAGACAAGCTGTGTTTACTCTCAGCAATTTCCCATCCGTGGGCACCATTCTTCCCCGTAGCACAAACCCAAAGAACGAGCAGTGGGAGACAGCGGTTGCGCCACACAGGTCCCCTTGCCACCCTCGGTATTTCTCAGCACAGGCAGCAGCCCAGCAGCACCGTCTGACCTGCTCTCCTCTGGAGGCACAAGTACCCAGCGTAAATATCCTTTTCTCACAGTATCTCCCAGTTCTGCATACAACACCCAGTTCCTCGTGGCTCCTTCCATTTATACTCCCATTCCCAGGCTTTCTTGGTTTTCGGGAAGATCTATCCCACAGAGCACCGCCGGCCCAGCTCTTCCCGGGAGCGCAGCCTGCACCCGTCCGCTTTCACCGGAACGAAAGAACCCGCGCTTGGAAGCGCCGGGGGTGGCCGGGGAGGCGCCTCCGAGGACATCTTGTGGGAGGCTGCCCTGGAGGACTACAGACC
>NW_008585100.1:0-1994 GCF_000691845.1 Merops nubicus
TGATTCTATGATTCTATGATGCTGGTTGACAGCAGGCCCAGTACGAGTCCACAGTGTGTGGCCCCCAGCCAAGAGTGTAAACCCCATTCTGGGGTGCATCGAACACAGCAGAACCAGCTGGTCAAAAAGGGATTATCCCTCTGTGTTCTTCACTGGTGTGGCCTCACCTGGGGCACTGTGTGCAGTGTCAGGCCCCACAATTTAAGAAGGATGTTCAGGTCCTTGAACAAGTCCACAGGATGGCAACTAAGATGGTGAAAGGGCTAGAAGGAATGTCCTGTGAAGAGCAGCTGAAGACTTTGGGCTTGTCTAGGTCAGAGAAAAGAAGCTGAGGGGCTGACCTCATTGCTCTCTACAGCTTCCTGAGGAGGGGAATTAGAGAAGGAATTGCTGGTCTCTTCTCCCTGGGATCCAGCGAGAGGATCTGTAAGAATAGTTTAAAGCTGCACCAGGGAGGAATCAGACCAGACATGAGGAAGCATTTCTTTACTGAGAAGGTGTCAGACACTGGAACAGACTTCCTAGAGAGGTGGTTGATGCTCCAAGCCTGTCAGTGTTTAAGAGGCATTTAGACCCTTACCAACATACTTTAACTTTCTGTCAGCCCTTAATTGGTCAGGCAGTTGGACTGGATGATCATTGCAGGTTCCTTCCAACTGAAAGAGTCAGGTCTAGTCTATTTTAATTGATCAGTGTTAATATCTGCCATTATCTATGAAAACCTAGAGCTATCTCAGTATGTAATAAAAGAATATAGCTAGTCTTGCCTTTCACACTTCAGTAGTACTGTATTTCTCAATTAAAGTCAGAACAATTACTAAGCCCTCTGATCTCTTAGCTCCTTACCAAGTCTGTTACTAAGTTCCCCTACTAGTTTTTGAGTCTAAAACAGAGGGGAAAAATATATCAGCTGGTGCAACTTGCATGAAATCGTTAGTTAGCCAAGACTCTTCATAGAACAGGAGTACAGTGTAGTTGCATTTCTCCTACATGTTTCTACTATGCATTTAACAACCACAGCATTCACAAGCAGAAAATTCTACTTACTTTTTATTTTCCTCTCTGTAACTTGCAACTATTCTGTCCATTAGCATTTTTGCAAAGGTGTTTGTGTTACTAGCCAAACCTTGCTTTACATCCTCACAACTCAAACGGATCATAGGGAAATGAGCCACCTCTGGTAAACTCAAGATTTCCTTCTTGTGAGTGAAGAATTCACCTATGAACTTCAGAAAAACATTATATTTTATAATTCAGAGCCATTACTTAAATACTTGGCTACAGGAGTAAGTACTACATATTGAAGAAAATTTTTTTTCCTATTTAGTAAAGACTTCTAAGGGAAAAAGTACTTCCGTTACAGATTTGTAGATAGCAAATATGATTTTTAGCTAAAGGCTAAGCACCCATTATCCTGTTCCCTTTTTATTGTTACTGTATTCATAGTAAAAATGATACATAAAATGTAGAATTCAAACTTACAGTAGTATATTCATCAAAACTGTGTTCTTCTGCTTCAAATCTTTCTATCCGTGCCTGTGCAGTTCCATCTACAAGCCAGCCATACCTACTGACTACAATTCAATTACATTGCATTAATATAGCACAAATGCTATACAGTAAGTTACTTATTCTGAAGTAGTAACACAATTATTTAGACACTCTATCACTCACCATAGTCTTCAAAATATGCCTTTGGACCTTCTAGGTTGTCTCTGATAGACTTTTTCAGTGTAGATGTGGCCCATTCTACAACATCACTGGGAAGCTCAGCGTCCAGAGTTGTACTGCCTCCCACCATCCATGAACGTACCGTTTGGATGTTCTGGGAGAAGTGCAAGTTCCAATTATTTCAATTTTATAAAGCAATACAAGGATAGATATTTTAAAGGTGAGCTGACAATCTGCAGAAGACACTGTATCAGAAAAGTACGAGACTGTAATCGTGACCACGGTGTACTGGTTTGGGGGGGGAGGGGGGTGGCTGGGATTGT
>NW_008585101.1:0-12845 GCF_000691845.1 Merops nubicus
TGAGCACAAGATCTAGCAGCGCTCCTCAAGTTCTAGAACTATCTGCCCATATGGGTATTTTTTTTTTAATTACAGAGAATGTTTTTTGTTTTCCCTTGAATTCTCAGGCTTTCTTTCAGTTGTTCCAGGCTTCTTCATCTACATCCACGTAGCAAGACTTATTATCAAAGACAGATACGTGAATGTTGAGAATGGAAAACGTAACTTGAACTTTTATAAGATACCTATGTTTACCTTACCAAGTAAAAGCTCTTCCAAAAATCATAGAATCAGAATGGTTTGGGTTGGAAGCAACCTTCAAAGATCATCTAGTTCCAACCCCCCTGACAGCAGCAAGGACACCTTCCACTAGGCCAAGTTGCTCAAAGGCCCACCCAACCCAGCCTTGAACCCTTCCAGGGATGGGGCGTCCACTGCCTCTCTGAGCAACCAAAACAGAGATAGCAAAACAATTTGGTTAATATAAAACAGTGCAAAAATTTGAAGGAAAAAAAAATAAACAAAACCACACACATCATGGATCTAATCCTCCAGGTTTTCAATTATGACAATTAAAAATACAGGAATAGGACTGATTTATTTTGTAGTAGGAGGTGAGGGAAGGAAAATTTTACCAAATATTCAACACTTCTGGGTGCAGCAAGACACAAATTATGCTTATATAACATTTCCATCTACATCCATTTAATTTTGTACTTAAGTGTCTTTTATTCCCTTAAAAATGCATATAGAAAATACTACTGCATGTATTAGCAAAATACTATGAAATAAATATTTTATCCAGAACCAATAATTGATAAGTACAGCATGATCATCAAATTATAAAGGTCATCAATAAATATAATAAGAGATGAAGGCAGAAGTAGATCATACTTCCAATCTATGGACTGCACACACAATAATTAGCGTGGTTAAAACCATTATTAGGAAAGATTAAGGCAACAAACATATACAAAACTACACAGCTCATCAAAAGAACCCCAGAAGAAAGCAAATAACCATACGACCACTCCTGCTTTTTTCCATCTAGATTTCAACCTCCAGTATTCCCTCCCAAGCTCTGCAATATTTTTACACCATTCAATAACAATGTATGTCTTGAAAGACCTTCTGAAGAGGGAAGGACGCCATTAACACCTATCACCCACCTGGGGATGAGGTGCAGTTATTAGCATGGGATTGATGTGGCTTTCATAGAAGACTCTGTACCATCCTGTATGCTTTTCTACAGTGGAGTAACTGAGACAACATATTTCAAGAGAGTCACTGAATATGTTTGAAGACTTAGAACCTGTGTGAATGATAAAAATCCTTGTCTCTCTTTTCCAAGCTGTGCATTTTTATAGGAAGTGTTCAAAGATGCTTGTATTTGATGTGTGCCATAAGGATGAATACTTATTCATGCTATTCAGAGAAGCTGTCTGGAACTGGAGGAAGAGCAATGAGGCATTAAAATAAATGAAATGTGAAATGTAAATGAAACATTAAAGATATAAATCAATTAGCAGCTTCCTGGTTTGGCCTTTCTTTCTTTCTTTTTTTTTTTAATTGTTGTTGTCTGTTGGAGTAAAATCAACTATGATAAAAGTTCGAGTAATCTTTGAACTGACCAGCCCTTCCACACAGTGAAGCAGTGGTAATTATCCTTCTACTCGCAATGGTTATACCTTATAGAACTTCCTTACTGATTACTACAGAAAGAAGCAGCCACAAAGGGAAGACAGGAAAAACAGAAAGGAAATTGAGAAACACAGAATTTTTTTTTAAAGCAAGGTGGCTCAATGTATATTATACACGTTTTCTTACAGTCCTGAACATTTTACATATTTACATCCTATAAAATTAGCATTTTTTCTTTCAAGAAAGAAAGGTCCGAACTCCAATAGGAAGTTGAACCAATGCTCAGTTCCCCAGTAATACTTCCTTGGTTGCAGAATTTACTACAGGTCTGCTCTTTTCTCCACTACTCTTTTCTGTTCAGTTTCGCCTCATTTTAGCTTTTGGGGGGTTAACAGTCTACCTCAGCGGCCACTGCCTTCATTTCACTCTTTGCTTTGATTCTGGCCTTTGGAAGAGTTTTTAACAGCTGCTGCTCTCTCTCATTCATAGCACCTCAGTGAAGACCTGCTCTTTGTTAGCACTCTGTAGGGTAATTCAGCTACCTAGTACTCCTTCTCAAATTAAGATTTTTACTTACTTTTGTGGTCCTACTTAGTGACAATTCATTCACACAGATGCTAGGCACTCCTATGCACTAACATTCAGCTGCGTCTCTCTGCCCTTAACAAGTAAGCATTGTCCCTTCTATGCACTCTGGAAGACTCATTCCCTGGCACAACCCCACAGACCTACACACCCAGACGTGACTCTACACATTGCCTGACACATGCAGTTTCTGAGCACACTCTTTTGCCCACAATCACTCAACCACACCCTCTTCTTCCTCTAATACCATTCCACTTTTAAGAGCACAAACATATTATTCTAAAGACTTTCAAAGTTTTGTTAGCTGCAAATGATACCAAGTAAAGTTGTGGAAGAACAATGTGTTAAGAAGCTATCTTGTGGCTGCAGAAAGAAAAGGTAATGCTCTATGAAGCAGAATAATCCAATGGTTCATCCAAAAAGACAACCATCAAAGAATATCCAGTATGAGTTTATATATACATCCACAGTTAACAGGTGCTCCACAGTGTACTTACAGTGAAATAACATGATTTAAGTAGCTGGATTCCCAGCCAGCTTGCATCTTCAACTGAAATTAGTTTAGAATTTCATGTAAAAGAGAACATAAAGATATGTCAGCTTTTTATTTTTTTTAAGAGGCACTATAAATTTAGTTTGCAGCACACTGGAGTTACAGTAGGGGAAGACTGATGACCCTGATGTAAATTTTGCTACCAGCTTAGTGAGTTGTCTTGATGTACATCAAAATCTTACTTCTATTACCAGTTTATGCTGAACTTCAGCTGTCAAATCATAGCTTCTCATTCACTTCTCGCCTTACTATTTATTTCATAAAACAGTACCCAAAACGGAAATACTTGAAAAGACAGTTTCTTCATATCATTTTACATTTGAAATTGCCTTTAGTATTTTAAGCCCATTCACTCAGAAATATGAGGTAACATACTGTATATCAAGTTAAAGTTCATAAGACAGCAAATGCTCAATAGCTATAGATATGAAAGATCTCTCCAAATATCTGCCAAGGGAGCAATATTATCATTTCATACAGTCCCAAATATAAGCACAAATTTTACAATACCTTTAGAAATTAGTCTTCTGAAGCTCTTTTTCTTCATGAATCAAAATCATTTTAACAGGGAAGTTGGTAAAATAACTAATCCTACCTTAAAACAAACTAACATCTCTGTATAATGCATGCATATGATATTTAAAAACTCTTTAGGACAGAGAGTGTCAGCATGAGTTTTAAATTAGTAAAGTACTTGTACTATATGTCCATTCTTTGGACATATAGGATTTATCTTAGAATTTATTATGTAAGAGGCCTGTACATCGAGTTCCGATGAGGACATATCAAGTGGCAGACATCAGTTCATAGTTAAATGGGACTGTTCCACTGTTGTTGAACCAGGAAAGTATGCAGCTGGAGCCCACATAATACAATTGGTATGTCATTCTGCAGTGTTTCAGGATGAAATGGCCTTATGATCTCTAATACCAGGGCAATGCTTACAAATCAGACTTGCAGAACTCTTACCAAGCATAATCCCAATGCTACAGTTGGATCTATTCGGGTCACTTCACATACATGAAGTCCCAAAAGACTTTAGGAGACCTTTCCAAAAGTCCATCTGGCAACAGTCTAGATATGAATATGACACAAAACTCGCACAAAAGGGATAATGCTTCCCAAGGAAAAGATAAAAGAAAGCATCATTGTGATAATCAGAAAAAATCAGAATAGGAAGAAGGGGAAAAGGCTAAAGAGTACACACTCAGCCTCATCCTTGGGGGTCTTTAAGGCTGGGATGGATGAGGCTCTGGGCAGCTTGCTCTAGTGTGAGATGTCCCTGCTCATAGCAGAAGGGTTGGAACTGGGTGATCCTTGTGGTCCCTTCCAACCCTGACAGAATCTGATTCTGAGTCTGTTTTAGCAGAGGACTTAGTTGTGTTGTCTTGATGGTTGGACTTGATGATCTTAAAGGTCTCTTCCAACCTAAAGGATTCTACGATTCTATGATTCTGGTGCCACTTGTGATTCACCTCTAAAAATCCCCTGCGCCTAAGTCAACAATTTTGATCCTATTACCAGGTGAAAACTAGTACTCAATTGGAAAGTTCAAGCATCCAATTGCAAAATCTGGTTCCAGCTACATTCCAAACCAAGTATCTTGACTCTAACAGATGTCATCACTTTGAATAGCAAGAAATTTGCAGCTGCAAATGAACTGACATTTTAGCATTTCCATAAGCAGAGTGTGAATTGTGAAGCCTATGCCTTCTAACCATCTAAACTTAATTCATCCTTATCAAACTCTAAAACCTATTCCAAGCTTAATTCAGACCGTAATATCCTCATTTCTTTTCAATCTCAAAATTACAAGATCTATAGTAAAACACAGCCCTTAGTGGGACATTCTTACACGTTTCCTGCTAATACTAGCAGTCCGTGGAATGAATATGTGTAATCCATGGGTTCTTTAGCTTCTCCTGAGGATGAGTCTTCATTATTGAGGCAGAAGGGTGGTGTGAAAAACAATGAACCACAGAAATCAGGTCCACAATTGCCATCAGAAAAAAAAAAAAAAGTTTTTTTGTGACACATTTTACATTTCCAGTAATATATTGCTAATGTCAGGACTTTATTTCTCATTATATATATAAAGGTGCTTTATCTGAACTCTAAAATAGTAACAGTAAGGATCAGAAAACAACATAATCAAAAGAAGCCTCATTCTTTTACAGTTTTGGCCTTTTACATCCTATGAGAAACGTTAAAACTGGCCACAAAAAAAAATAAGAAAAAATTGCCCCAGAGTTTAGTATATAATTTAGATAAATGTAGCTTAAAGACCAAGATACACTGTCTTTTAAGAAAGTTTAAAGGGTTTTTTTTACCTACCCTTTGCCCACACTGAAAATATTAAGCACTTGTTCAGAAGAATCCATTTTAATTTAAACAAATGTCACTCATTTATCCCAGTAAAAACAATATTAAGATCTGAATTAAATGGAAAATGAAGCTTTTAAAGCCCAATTTTAGTACCGATAATATACAAAACACTATTGAAACTTTGTAAGTTCTCTGCACTCTCACTTGATCTACTGCAAATGAGATGGACTCAGCACCTTCCCTGAAAATTCACACACATGTTCACAAAAATAAAGAAGCCTTGAGATAAAGCTAAAACCAGTATTTTAGGACAGTTTATGTTATGAGATTGTAGCTCTGTGTTTATCATAAATCAGCTAAGATTACATGAACAGCTGTAATTAATTTGGTCAGTGAGGTAAAGTTATAAAGTTTGCACAAGCACGGTGGAGGTTTGAAATTTGTTACATTGATTATTTAATTTAATAAGAAAGCAAATGAAGTTTGTTTGCAAGAGAAAAAAGAAAAAGCCTTCAGATGTCTGAAGAGACAATTACAATACAATGACATAGTCACAAGCTGAAAAGGCATAGTTGGTCTATCAATACTAGCAACAGACAGACCAGAAAAATCCTAAAAAGATAACAAGACTTCCCTCTTTTTCCTGAGAAAGGCTTAATCACCACAATAGAGAACACCTCCTTCTGTGGAGGAGTCCGAAAGAGCTGGATTTTTTCCCAAAGTCAGGAAGTAGCAAACTTTAATAAAAAATGGACAAACTGACGTACTGTGTTTCAACTTTAGAAGCAGTAATAATGCAAAAGATATTAATTTACAGCATACTTACACTACACACCACTTCCATCAGTATTTTTGATGACACTTAAAGATGTGAAGCTGTTAATACACATCTCAACAAGAACTAATGTTTCAGAATAAAACACCCCCAGGCTTTGACTTAAAACCATCCACATTTGTTGTCTCTCAACATACTTCAGTACCCATTTACTCAGCTTCTGTTGGGAGCAAGGAGCAGTTATGATAATGTAGCAACTAATGTCCAATTATTAACTTTGGGAGAGAAATCCATGAGGAAGACTTGTTTTTATTCTGTATAACTGCATTTTTACATTTATTTTCCTAAAATTTGGGAGAGATGTTTGAAATTACTGCTATAGTGTCAATGACTGCATTCACAAGACTACTTGCATACATATACTAGACTCCTCTCATACCAGTTGAATGAGGGGGGAAAATGCCAATATTTACAAGAAGATAGAGACAAGTTTCAACAGATACCAAAACATGCAATTTAAATATAAATAAATTTTATTATTTAAATAATAAATATGAATTCTGTTATTAAAAAAAAACCCTCAGAGCACTGGTCAGAGAAACAACTAGAAGGTGGCTCTTTGGCCATTCCTAATTTGGAGCTTACTGGGTCTCAATGCTCCAACCATCTGTCCATTCTGATAGTCTTTCTCAATACAAATTCTTTCTCACAGAGCCTGGAAAGTTTTCCAGAGACAGTTCGTCAAAATAAATACAATTCCTCAGTAAAACTTTTTTTTTCCAAAAACAAACAAACAAACAAAAATCAGATCCCTAAGCATGTGGAAATCACTAGGCTCAAGTCCAGAGCCGCCACTGTGATTTCCTCCTACTATCAACATGTAAGTTTACATGCAAATCTTCTGATTGCCCACAAACTATCCTTGCATGATTCTCTAGGTGCAAAACCAAACCGGGCACACATCTGTGCTTTTGACCCCAGCAGAGCCCTTGCGCATAGCTTAAATGCTACCTTCTGATGGTCCTTTTAACACTAGGAGGTTCAACTCTTAAATGGCAAACAGCTCTGATGCATCTATTTAGTAACAGTAGCTATACCACAATCTGAAACAAAAGCACTGAAATACAAGTGACAATACCAGAGCCCACTGTAGTTTGGCTCCAAGGCTGGTAACACATTCAGTCATCATGTACGTACCCTCTTTGAAAACAGCAATGATCAGCTTGCATGTCTAGGTGTTTTCAAGCAGCCCACAATCAATCCTGCACTCTTGTCATGGGTCATACAGATGATAATGACTATGATTAAAAATTGGTGGGATACCTCTTATGAATCCACTCCACCCATACTGACCTGCAGATATGATCTTTTTTAAAGATTGCTTCATATAAGAAAGGTTAAGCCTGATTAAACACATGATGGTCAAAAGCCAACATTTCAGAATGAAGTCTTCAGATGAAAACAGTGGAAAGGACATTCAGAGGTTTCTATTCCTTTCTCTGCCATCCCACCCTTGCAGTCATCACTTTTTCCAGTAAGCTGGTTGAAACCTGCAATATAACAGACATTTAAGAAATCACTATGCTCTACTACCAAGCTTTACCTTTGACATTCAACCAGACACAAGAGTAAAATTTAAGCGCTGTTTATTCCTCACACAGAATCACCGTTAGCAATTATCTCAATTATTTCTTGGACTCACAGCTACACAAAATAGCTTCCACTTCTATTTAGCACATAAAACATAGCTTGGCCAAGCCTCCAATGTTTTTCTACCACAAATTACTATGTTATTCTACACAGTCAAAAAAAGATGTGTGTTACTAGACAAGCTCTTCTACTAGCTGAATATAGTGTCATATCAGAAATAGAGAGGCTTAAATAGTCAGTAACCTGGCTACACAGACCAAAATAAACATAATAAATAAATTACCTGTTCTTTGTGACCTGAGTGCCAAGCCTAGCCAAGCAGACTTCCATTAGATTAGGAAAGAAGATTGCTTAAATGGCATCTTATCCTTCAATTTTTTATGCATCTGTTAATAATACAGTGCAACCCCCATTTTATTATTAACCTGGTTTCTAAGAGAAAGGCTCTGCCAGAAGGAACCACATGCTTTTGAGGTAATCGCACTAACAACGCTTTCCCTCACTCCATTGCTGGAAAACACATCCCACAGTAAATTCAGCCAAACAGAACGTGTGCCCATCTCTTGGCAACCCTGTTCACAGTCCCATTTCCTCTGTACCTCAAACTAGGACTCTGAAGCAGTTGATATTTGGTACAGGCTTGCTGCTGTTGTTGCTATGGGAGTGATAACATCTTAACCACAGCTAGACTTCCAAAATAACTTAAGTTTTTAATCAGCTTTGAGTCAGTGAAAATCCTATTTTCCCAAGAAGCCAAACTCTTCAGAACCTAGACATAGTTTACCCTATTTTATTCAGGAAACTGAACGAGAACTAGTGAAGAGCCTATTCATACTACTACAGTGTTCATGGAGCCATACTTATAATTTTAAATGTTGGCAGGATTTCAGTGCAATTGCTGGAAGGTATAACTTTATGACTGAAAAGCCTAGTAACTCTCATAGTCTCTCCAAACTACATCCACTTACACCAAAAATAGTCTACTACCAGAATTAACTCAAAACTTGAATAATGAAGATGGAGAAAATATTAAGGACACAATTTTGAAATGCATTGTTCATAAGAAGAATATTTATCAACATAAAACTAGACAATAGGACATCCCACCAGCAAAGCCCTGCAGGCTAAGGAGATTAAGCACAAATTTAAGATTACATAATCTTACAGAGAATCTGAAATACAGAGCAATGATCTTAATTCATACGTACGTATTTCATGAAGTCTGGCCAAATCCTTAGGGTATTAGGTTGTCTCTGTGATAAAGATAACAGAATTTTGCAACAAGTATTTAAAAAAAAAAAAAAGTCTTCTTCAGGTACTTTTACTGAAGCTAAGAATTTTCAATCTAGCTTCATTGTAGAAGCCCAACAGAATATGCTAAACAGTCCTGTAAAATACTATGTTTTCTATTTTACTAGAAGAAGTTCAGTTTTAAGCAAATCCAAACTGATTGCAATTCACTGAAGCCACAAAAGCACACAGAAGTATACAATACTCTTAATATATAAAAATAAACGTGTTTAGATGGCTGCATGCAAATAAACATAGCTGCATCTATTTGATCCCCCCCTTTTCATTCACTGGTGACTATTATTTGTCTGTATTTGTAAGCACTTAATGCAAAACCCTCTCTTTAATGGGAGGGTCATTCCTACTAGGCATCAAAGCAATGCTAACTACACTGTTTCCTAAATGCCAAGATTATAAAGCTGGATTGGCAGACAGTAATAATGTAATTGCATACAGTTCATACACGTTGTCCAATAATAACAAACCAGAAGAACAGATATTTGTTGGCAGCTGTAGCAATGCTCTAGATTCACCTGAAAATATGGGAGCCCTGGGGACGGGGAGTGTAACTTTTACCATAGTGAGCATGTGCATGTATTCTCTTTAAAGGGTATTTTAACAGCAAATCCAGGTGAAGATCTGGCTCTAAGGGAAAAGACAATGTAAGACTTGCTATATAAAAGCTGCTTTATGCAGAAGCATGATTTAGACATAAATAAGTGCTCCATTTTTTAAAGTTCTCTCCATTCAGTGTTTACAAGAAGACAGCGTGTGTATGATTTGGCAAGCTTTTTTGCATATTTTTTTTTGTCACTTAAAAGTATTTTAAGACTAATGCTGGCACTTTCGTAACTGCTAAATCATTATAAAGCTGACATTTTAAGTTTGCAGGGCAGTTAGCTTGGCATTGTTCTCATTTGTTTCCTTATAGCTAACCATGCAGTAGTATAAAATCTCAGAAGAATCACTGCTCCCTCCTATTTTATCTTGGGGGAGTAAATCACCTTAAATAAGAACAAACCTGATGAATGCTTACCCTTTCCATATATCAAACATTCCTGTATTTAAATACATTTAAGATTTTTTTTCTAGGTTTGGGAAATAAGATTTTTCTTCTAGGTTTGGGAAAGGTGCTAACCAGTCTGGTTGTCACATTAATGTTGCCAACCTCAACGCTACAGTTAGGGTAAGTTCTGCTGAAATGATGACTGGGCCTAGAGCTGCAGGCAGCCTTTCACCAGGCTACAATGCAGCTGAATGAGGATTTACTGTTCCAAAAGCCCACACAATGCAGCACTGGAGGGATGAACTCTGAATACGCTGTTCGCTACTCAACTTTTGTATTTTTGTGCTGGTTTAACTGTTGAATACCAAAGAAATGTTACAACCATGACAGAGCAAATGAACTAAATACACTGGTTTCCCTAATATAAAGTAATTAATTCTATGTGCTATTTGCAGAGGTGAGGGGAAAAAAAAAGTATCTACTTCTCTTCAGAGTAAATGTTAAGTAGAAGACCAAAAAGTACCTCCAAAGCAAGTATTTAATTTTTATTAACCATAATAAACTAAGAGTGGAAAAGAAAGCTACATAAACATGCCAGAACACAGTTATTGAACACTGCAGTTTCTAATCTCAGCAACAAATGTAGGTCAAGGGAACTGGAAAATCTAATTACTCTGTAAATTTTTAAACCTGTTTCTTTCTCCTCAAGGAAAAGAAAACTGTTCTCTTGCATTAAGCAAACTTCACTCAAAGTGTACCTATAGCTAGGTGGGAAGTTATTTTTCTCTGACTGAGGTTTCTGAACTTTCATTAACATATCTTTGCATCCTGCATTCTACCCTCAGCTCTGATTCACACTTGTACTCAAGAATATCATCAGTTACTTAAAAATTGCAATGGCTATAGTGCAAATTCCAGAGATACTTTTCACAAAACAAAAAACAACCCCCCCCCCCAAAAAAAACCCAAACCACCTCTGAATAAAAAAGACTTTTAGTACCACACCACAGCAGCTCCTTTCAGTAATATATCCCATGAAATCATATTTTGGTACCCAGTATTCATTCACTGCATTAACAAAATACAAAGTAATGCATCATTACAGAACTACTGGCAATACGAATATGTGATAGCATTATAAATGTTAATTATTTGCTGATGACTTGACTGTTTTGCATACAGTTGTTGCTGACTTCTGTGTATAGACAGATCACATAGCAGACTTAAAAGAAGATCAAATACTTTAAAAAAAAAAAAATCTAAAAACCTTGAAGATTTAAGCTTTTGATGAGTCTAAAAACCAATGGCCATTTAAGAATCCCATCTCCAAAGAAAACCCCTCATCATTTCAGATTAAAAATAAAAGCAAGGAGCACTTCTCAAAATTTCTCAAGGTCCAAAACTCAAAATGTCCTTCCACATCATGTTTTAGAATTCATCTGTCATTATGTCTTAATATTTTTGCATATTCACAAAGTTTGGTGTCTTTTATTATGTAAAATAAAAGCCTCATTACATATAGGCAGAAGTTTGGGCTTTCACAAATAACAACAAGTGCCCAAATGGACTTAAAAATCATTGGAGTCATTAACGTGTTTGAGGATATGTGGACTAGAAAATATAACCATAGGCAGCCTACTGGCCTGTCTCCTGGAGCTCTTTCTTCCAGCTTTTACCTCTGGAGTACGTGATGAAGAAACCAATGAGTTTCACAAGGGAGACAGGATTTGTGTGTTGTGTTCTGCATTGGCAGTCAAATGTTTTGTTTGTTTTTTGGGGGTCGGAGGGGTGAGTTGTACAAAAGTGGAAAACCTGGCCTAAGCTCGTCTGATCTTTGAACACTGCTCTCGTTAAGTATAAAACCTGCTTTTGAACTTCCTCCAATTGCGTGAGAGGTGAAGCATCCCAGACAAAAAAAGATAATTCAGAAGAGGCATACTGACGACTTAAAGCGTGTTTGTCTTAAAAAGTAAAGTAGCTTAAAGAACAACCTTAAGCAAACCGAGTTTTACCATAATGGTCTACTACAAAAAGCAGACCAACGGCAAGGAGTTTTTTTGCTGTATGCATCACATGAATGCATACCTATGCTGTCTGTAAAGATGGATCTTTACAACTACACAGGAGTACGGCAAAGGTGGCAAGGTCAAACTTAAGAATCTACGCAGTGTTGGTGCAATGACTAACTGCAATCTTAATTTGTAGCCCTTGAGGTTCATTACACCACACCACATTCTCCTGTATTATGGACAAGTTTATAAACACTTGCATCAAAAACATGGCTTTATTCCTCAGCATTCACAAAATTTTCATTCCTATCTCAAGCCTTAGAACTTTGAACTAAAGACCCCAGATATTTTATTGGGTATTGATACTTGCCTCACAAAAAAAAGAATTCATTCTGACTGGAGATCCATTAACTAACTACTAAAATTCTCTGTAGCCTGAAGCCTGACTGGTGACAGGAAGTAATAAATGAGAGCCGGATCTGCACTGAATGAGGACAGCGAGAAGAAACATCATCTGCCAGTCCATTTGCCAAGTGGCAGAAATGGTAGGGGCCCTCTTAAAAAAAAACAAAATTACTTTTGTAAAGATGTTTTAAAAGCAAATTAATTTTGAAGCTTCTTAATCTTTGGGTGTTTGACTTCACAGCTTATAATTTTTTAACAAACTGATACAATTCTAAAAACTTGTGCACTTCTTTGTCCGGCTTCCATGGTTTTCAAGTGTGATATTGCACTCTCTCCTTGCTCTAGGTTCACATTCTTAGGAATAGAAGGTTCAGATTTCACTAAGAACCAAAGTAACCAGTGATAATGAACCAATCTTTCAATGCATGCCACAAAAACACATCTAAAAAGTCTGCTTTGCCACAGATCAACAAAACTATTTTAAAAAAAATAATCTTAGGATGAAAAAAAAGAAAGGTTCTGGAGCAACAAGAAACAAGCAGTATGGAAGTTGAAACCACATTGTTTTCACCGGTATCTTCTAAAACCGAGTTATTTCAAACAGTTTAACTCACACTGGCAAACTAC
>NW_008585102.1:0-42961 GCF_000691845.1 Merops nubicus
CGCCGGGTTGAGCGGACCGTGACAACAGAACAACGAGTAATGGCTTTAAGCTAGACAAGGGTAGATTTAGGTTGGACATTAGGAAAAAGTTCTTCAATATGAGGGTGATAGACCACTGCAATATGTTGGCCCAGAGAGGTGGTGGAGGGCCCATCACTCGAGACATTCAAGGTCAGGCTTGATGAGATTCCGAGTAGCTTGATCTAGTTGGAGATGTCCCTGCTTATTGCAGGGAGGTTGGACTAGATGACCTCTGGTGGTCCTCTCCAACCCAAACATTCTATGATTCCATGACTCTAGGACATTGGCTACTTCTTGTATAACAGCAGTGCCTACAAGCAGAAGAACAGTACCACTAGCACTATCACAAAGCAATTTTGATAAAGACCTAGAGATAATGCAATAACTAATAGTTATCAGTAACAAGTAGTTATGAAAGCACTGCCTGTCTATCTATCAGAAATCTCTTAATGGACCTATCAGATCTGTAGACTGAATGTCCCTAGATTAGTCTAGAATAATAAGGAATTCTACATAACAGTACTGTGCTAATAAATGTTATCAGGAAGGCATATCTCATAGGCTTCTGCAGAAACTGAAATCTATCGTAGAATCATAGAAACACTATGGTTGGAAAGGACCTCTAAGATCACCAAGTCTGACCTTCCTCCCATCATTCCCCTAACCACTAGACCATAGCCTCAAGTGATACATCTATGTGTTTTTTCAACCCCTCCAGGGATGATGACTCCACCACCTCCCTGGGCAGCCCGTTCCAGTGTCTAACCACTCTCTCAGTGAAGAAATTCTTCTCAATATCCAATCAAAACCTCCCCTGGCACAACTTGAAGCCATTTCCTCTCGTCCTATCATCAGTGATTTTGGAGAAGAGACCAATACCAGCCTCACTACAACCTCCTTTTAGGTAGCTGTAGAGAGCAATAATGTCACCTCTCAGTCTCCTCTTCGGTAGGCTAAATAACTTGTGTATCAGAGGATACCCAAGTCCCAACACAAGATAGGAGAAATCTCAGAATTATGAAGATGGTGCCTAATGGTATCAATGCAAATTACAAAAGATTGGTTACTGCAAAGAGGTTATTTAAGGTACATCTCAAACACATATAGAACTGTTCAGCAACCTACTGCAGCTGCTCATGATTGACAGCCTAGATGGAAATGTCTTTAAATTCTGTATAACTGGAAAAAAAAAAAAAAAAAAACAAAAAACAAACCCACAAACCCACAGCAATGTGTGAAGGCACCTTACTTCAGAACCAGTTATAGAGAACTGATCACTCTAATATCCTGTGCTGGTATATAGGTATAGGAAGTTTTACCTACTATTATTTTATATTGCTGTAAATATCTGCTAGCTGGGGACTAGTACCCCAACCTTGGTTGTAACTTGGATGTAACACACTTAGATATTCCCAAATATATTCTATAAAAGTCCACTCTAAAACAAATAAGCAAATAATCCATAAATATTTAGAATGGTGAAGGGAAAGAATGCTACTTCTCAAAATATGCTAATGATTTGCAGTATCATGCAGCTACAGCAGCAAACGCTGCTAAATTTCTCTGAAAAAGGATAACTTATTTATATAGCACAATGAATTAGCTGTGGATTTCTTCCATGTCAGCACTTCTCCTCTTGAATTTTTGGCAATTCCAATTTCCTTTTGAAACACATTTTATTTTATTCATACTTTATTAATCCTGACAGAGTAGCTAGAGAGAACAGTACACCAAATTAACCTAAAGCCTGATAGCAAGACTACCTTTGCTTTGAAACGATAAAAGCAGACTCAATAAAACATTTATCTCATAACCTCAGCCCTTCATAATTAAAGTCTATTACAATGAAGAAGAAACAAATATTTTCAGATGATAATTCACTATTAGGCATTTTCCAACTCTTATTCAGACAAAGTTTGGGCTGTGAAGTAGCAATCAAATACATTTCAAACTTTAAAGATGATTATAACAAGAATAATTACAAAAAATAGAATTGTGTTCAGGCAAGAGAGCTGAAGCACTCACATTCCAAATAAAACAGAGTTAGTACATTTAATATAAAATATTTGAAAGAGTATTAACACAACAGTAAAAAGATACTCAGCTAAAATTATGCCAAAAGACCCCTCACCTTTACAGATTGCATGGTGGAAGGAATAATTTGCATCATTTTTTTCCCAAATGGCAGTTAAGATTGATACAGTATACTGGTATATCAAATTTTATGGAGATTAGAATTCATGTATATTTTTGCAACTATTTAAACCTCAGAAAATACTCACGTGTAGAAAATCTTGCCAATCTTCTAAAAATATTCAAATCATATTATACCTTTTTTTTGCCATGATTTTCCTGAAGCCTGTCACATATTTCTAAACTGTTCTAGAATTTCTTTATGTCATAAAATATCTTAGCAAGTGACAGTCCTGTGGATATGACAACGTTATCTGACAGATTGATGTACGCCAAATAACAGAGCATTGCAACACTGTGTGGTTTTAGGTTGCCGCTTCTTTTAATACCTGTTCTCATAGCAATGGTAATCTCCATGATAATGGCTAGAGAGAATATAGGGGCTGCTATAAATCTTCTTCCAACCTATAAAAAAAGAGAATAGGGTAATGGAAAGAAAAGATCATCCAAATAAATGCCATGCTATCTTTTCAGATATCAAATCTCAAAGAAACTTCTCCTTGAAAATACAGAAGACAACTTCTCCTCTTCAAATCCACATTTGCTTTCTAAAATCTGTTAGGAAAGTGACTTTCACATGTAATTCTATGTGTAAATGGCAATTTACTATTGTCATCAATGAAATGATTTTTTAAATAGCAGAACATTGTCTCACGGATTGAAAATTTTTAATCCAGCTGATGGCTGGAGTGGGCATCTGTATGACACCACACAGCAGAACACAATTTTCTTCTGCCATTTTGCTTTAGTTATATTTCTTTCAGGCATACAAAAACACACACAAAAAACGTAGGAAATGGCACACAATTAAAAGTGCATGTGCAATCTTACACTTTTTTCCTTAAGCATGCATATTACAATAAAGTTTTACATTGCTTTGTGTCCTGCTCAGAACTTTTACCCTCTCTTTTTTTGTCTCACTACCATTCTTCTTGTCTATCTAACACATTTCTAAAGCGTTCAAAGCAAGAAACAAGGTGATATATCCAATAGTGCTAATACGTCATTTGGGAAAGATCTTCCTTTTTTCCAAAATTTTTGTTTATCCTTCTCCTTCCGAGGACCCCTCTGCTCACATTCTTTTTCATCATCCTGTTTGATCAGTCCAGCACCTTGGTCCAAGGTCTTCCTCAAATTTTCGGTTGCCTAGCTATATCCCCTCTGCACTTCTGTGAGAAATGCTATCCCCTTCCAGCAGCAAATCTATACCTAAATATACAAAGCCAATAGAGCTTCTCAAATTATTATCCTCAGACACATCTTAAACTCAGTGATCAATGACAGCTTCTTTGTTCTTATGTAGCTAAAAAACTTTTTCTTCAACTTTGCTTTTCAAACAGCTGAACTGAAACTGTTAAAAAAAGAAATCAATGTAAGGGCTAAATTCTAGATGGAAAAAAAGTAGTGCAAATATAAAAAACATGATAAACTATAAATATATCAAAATCAATTCTTACAATGAGAAATGTCAGGAAATATTGAGAGCAGCCCTGCAAAGAAAGACTTGGGGGTACTGCTGGATTAAAAGCTGGACATGAGCCAGCAATGTGTGCTCACAGCCCAGAAGGCAAATCATGTCCTGAGCTGCATCAAAAGTATGACCAGCAGGTCAAGGGAGGTGATTCTTCCGCTCTACAGCATTCTCTTAAGATCACACCTGCAGTGCTGTGCCCAGCTCTGGAGTCCTCAGCACAAGAAAGACATGGACCTGTTGGAACGTGGCCAGAGGAGGCCACAAAAATGATCAGAGGGATGGAACACCTCTGCTGTGATGACAGGCTGAGAGAGTTGGGGTTGAAGAAGGCTCTGGGGAGACCTTATTGCAGCCTTGCAGTACTTAAAGAGGGCCTATAAGCAAGATGGGTACAGACTTTTTAGCAAGGTCTGTTGAAACAGGACAAGGGGGTGATGTTCTTAAACTAAGAGAGCAGACTTAGCCCAGGCAGAAGGAAGACTTTTTTACACTGAGGGTGGTGAGCCCCTGGCCCAGGTTGCCCAGAGAGGTGGTCGATGCCCCATCCCTGGAAACATTCCAGGTGAGGTTGGATGGGGCTCTGAGCAACCTGCTCTAGTTGCAGATGTCCCTGCTCCCTGCAAGAGGAGTTGGACTAGATAACCTCTGAAGGTCTCTTCCAACCCAAAACTTTGATTCTATTAGTCTGTGCAGGTGCTAAGTGTCCTAATTTATTGATTCCCCCACTTCCATTTATTTGCTTTCCAGTGTCCTCTTTATAGCCAATTTGACCTAGTTGAAGTGGTATATATTTCCTTTACAAAGTATTCCACCCATCATTGACTGAAAACAAAGCTTTGCTTGAGGGGGAAAAAAAAAATTGTAAGCACTAGAGGATTTGTCCCCATTTTTTTCTTTTGCTAAAGAAACTGGGTAAGTGACATTGCTTCAGTCAGAGCCAAGATAACAGCAGCTCTTCAGTTCATAATTCAATAATCATTGCTTGTTTGCATACTTGTGTTTGTAGGGTTTTAAAAAGTTTAGCTCTCTCTAAAGAAAATTCCTACTGTGGGCCCAGCTCACTTAAAAATAAAATAGAATTAATATATATAGCTGTCCTTTAAGAACACAGATTTAATTCCCATCACATGCAATCTCTTCTGAATGTCTTGATAAGTCTTTGCTTAAACTAAACAATTTATATTTATATCCCAAGGCAAAAGCAAGCATTCAAGAAATTCTAATAAACTGAAACAAATATAAATACATAAACTATATATTAGGCCAAATTCCTTTCCTTCCGCAGTGGGGAGAACAGCTTTGCAATATATTTTTAACAGATGGACCCTAAAATGCTGGATTGTTTTGGGGTTTTTGGCTAATGTTTCTTATGGCCCCATGCTCCAGACAAGTTTAACTGCTTGCTGAAAATATATATTCACACAGCAGATGGTAGGTGGTCAGGTGTCAGTCTATACTCTCTTGACAAAATGGAGTAAATCTAGCTTAAGTCTGGAGTAAAAGCTTGAAAAAATAATAAACCATGAAAGTTTATGAATTCAAACGTTACCTACTACAGATCAATACTTATTTTCTAAATGTAATGATATCCTGATTTCCTGCCTCCCTGCATGGAACACAATATAACATATAATTCCTTTGCCACTAACAGAAACCCAAATTTTATTCTGAATGCATAACAGTTTAACCATAATGCTAATGAAATAATGGAGTAACCGACAATCATGACCTCTTAAAACTGTAAACACAAGGCACTAGAGATTAATTATCTGCTGCAAATTTTTAAATCACTTTGAGTATAAAGTGAAATTATTTTAACAAGGAGTTTTATCCTTTTCCAGTGGAATTTATTTTTTTGGGTTTTTTTGTTTGTTTGTTTGTTTTTTTATCAGAAGTTACTTCCACGGGAGTTAACAGGAAAAATCCACCCAAATAAGCCTCCTTTTACAAGACTTTTTACCAAGACACTTTTGAATTAAACAAAGAAACAATGACCAGCATGTGCAATTAATAAAGACATCTCTCTACTCAACAAAAGAGGAAATCTAACAAGTATAACACTAATCCAAATTAACACTTGATTTTAATCTAAAATTGTATTCCTTTGTTTTCCTTCTGACAAGGAATGAATTGATGAATGGTTTGCTTTAAGGAAATATCCATAGAAAGGAATTTGAGAAGCTGCTAAGCACTCAAGCCAATGTTAAAAAAAAGTTATTCACACAAAGTACTAACAGAGAAGCTTTAAAAAGTTTTGTAGTTTTAAAAAAAAAAAAAAACAAAAAAAACTTTCAAAAGTACATAGAGATATCATATGCAGAAAATGGATGGACATATATCTGGTTTACAAAATTGTAGACTTGCTCCGTTTGATCTACTGGATTACTCTCTTAGGGAAAATGCCAAAAACCCCAACCCTCTAAAAACTGAGCTGCTTCTAAAGAACAGGGTTTCCAAGGTAGGAGAGGTCTTCAGCATTATGTAGCTACTCAAAGCTCTAAAACCAAGGCTTGGGAGATCAAGTCACTATTTAAAAGATGTGTAGATGTGTCACTTAGGGACACAGTTTAGTGGTGGATTTGGCTGTGCTGGGGTAATGGTTGGGCTCAATCTTAAAGGTCTTTTCCAACCTAAATGATGCTATTCTGTGATTCAGAACGAAGAGTGAGCAGTATCCAGCAGACATATTCACAACAGCTCCTTTTTTACTGGAAAGAAATGTTGTTTCATTTAGAACCACAAGCATTCCTTTCAAGACAATGCTTTTGGAGACATTAACTACATCTTGCTGCTTCTTGCAAAACACAGAACAGGAAAAAACAATAGCAAAGTAGTAAAAAGGATGTTATGTTCTGTTTTAAAGCTGGGTAATTTTTTCCATACTGGAGAAGAGCTGTATTCATGTTGCTTTGCCTTTTATACAACTTGGAGACTCAAACATAACAGAAATGCTGTTTTCTGTGGTCTAAACCTGTGTATAACTTGTTTTAACTCACATATTCTCTTTACTGCTTGCAGTGTCTGGGTGATACGTCCAGTACCCATTGAATCAACAAAAGAGCAATTTAATACCTTGGTTGTCAGAAATTCTGTATGTAGTAAACACTAACTTCTACAGTGGCTATATATTTATAATCATAGTATGTGTTCGCTAAGGCATCAAACGGGCTTGATTTATTCATATTAGGGGAATCAGATGATGAAATTTTCAACTTTGATGTAACAAATAGCTTGGGCATAACACATATTGCCTTAATACCTTCTGAGATTTAACATATGCAGAAGTAATCAGTGATAGAGAAACAAATCCCCATTATTCCTCTACAATTAACTGCTTTTATTGGAATGTCTTTGTTTTTTTCCCTGGGCATTACATCCTTCATTTTCTAAGTTAAAATTTTCATCTTGAACTTTCAGATATTCAAACATCATGTTTTGCAACAATCCAAGAATGTCATAGATGGTTTTACTATGAAAAATCTGATTAAAGAGAAGGGAAAAAAAAATTCCAACGTTGCACTTCACAAACTATTTCTATGCCTTTTTTTTCCTGTCATGTTCTTCTTAGGGTGACTTTCAGGGAACACTAAGGCCCAGAAAGATTTAGTAATTAATTCCTCATAAAATTAGTCTAGAACAGAGATCAGTGGCAGAGATTTTGTATGGACACAGATTCATTGACCCTTTCTGTAACAGAAAAAAGAAAGTGCTTAGACAATTTTGTTCCCTCTGATGTAATAATATGAAAAAAAAAGTTCAGAGAAAAGTAATTTCAAATATTTCCTTTTGACTCTAGAGAAGGTGATTATTACATTTTTGTAATTTGAAATACTCTTAGTCATATACCGGATGTCACCATGATGCCAAAGGTTCATTGCAGAAACTACCAGTATTTGATGCAAATTTTGTAGCAGTGAATTAAAAAAAAAAATCTATATATTCAGAACTCATTCTACTTGCCTTCATACATTCCCAGCATTTCAATTTGTGATGGCCTAGAAATTATAAAATTTAATCCTGTGATGCTATTTAAAGCATTTTATAATGAAAGAAGATTCAACAGCCTTTATATCAGCAGAGAGGTTAATATTGTCACCACCTTCTTGTAAATGAAAAGCCATCTATCCTAGTCTAATTCAATATACACAATTGAAATCAATGAGAGTTCTATATAAAGAGCAGGAGTAGGGAATGATGCAAAATGTCAAGTGCTTCTATTTATAGGTACTGAAATTGTTACAAAAAAAAAAAAGTCAGGTTTGAAAGGAACCAATTCATTTGAAGTAAAAAATTTTATTGTCCTATTTAAACATAACCATGTAAAAGCAGAAACTCTGTTCAAAGTCTTAGGCACTGTCCTTAAGACAAACTTTTTGTAATGTTTAGAATACAAAAAGGGTCTCCTTTCATTTGACCTTCCATTGAGCATAAAGTGTATCCCCTAAGTTAATACCATATTTTACTTTTAGGAAGGAGCAACAATTTGTTTTAAATTGAAGCTGAGTAACACATATTGTTACTTGTCCTTCTCTGTCTATATCTGAGGTAAGGCATTCTTCTGATACACTTCCTAATGATCACTGAAGTAGCTCTCAACTAGAAGATAAGTTTCTTTTGGGTAGCAAAATATCCTGTCCATCCACATGAGACTAATTCTATCTTTTCTCTTGGCTTTGGGATCCTGACGTAGGCAAAAGTACACCATTCTGCCTGAACTCTAGTATGCTCCAACCTCAATTCATTACTATTGGTTACATTAATTAATCAGTGCTACGATACAATGACTTGGAAGTAAAAAAGATCAGGCTGTTACTGAAAGTTGACTTCTGAATGGTTAATCAAACAGAAAATTTATACCATAAACAGTCACTGAGAAATTAAAATTTAAAACTATCACAAGGCAGTAGAATTGTAGAAACATGACAGTTTTACCTTTTCTGTTGAAGTCAGAAAAGATGAACAGCAGATACCAGCTTTATTTTAGTATACTTATGACAGAGGAAACCATATCCCCAAAGGCTATTCTATTTTACACTATCCTTTCATTGCCTCTAAAAATTGGCTACATTTTTCTTAGATAGAAAATAAAAATCAGATTTATTATTGCAATACTACTATTTCATATTATCTGCTGGGGATACACTGCAAACTCTTCATAGATTTTCAAATGTTTTACAAGTATTCAGGGTCAGGTTCTGTATAACAAAAATACATTAATTCACTCAAAACATTAAACCTGGCCTTTTATCCACTGGCGAAACCACTGATACAAGTAAAGTAAGTTTTCAAACAGCTGCACCTTGTCTAGAAGAAAAATGTATTAGGAAACACTAAGCTTCTCTTGTTAACACACATAAATGCAGACTATTATCTGAAAAAAACAACTTTTCACAGAAAAATATAGATAATTTTATGAAGTCTCAGATGGACTTTTCTAACCTTCCCGTTAAATCAGTTTTAAATATAAATTCTGAGTTCAGTCTGAGATTTGTTTAAAAACATGTCTACTGTTAGCTTTTTATAGAATTAGAGAACAGATGGATATTTGAATATATTCTTAAAAATGAGTATTTATGTAAAACTTTATGCAGAGAAAAAAAACGCTACATTTAGAGAAAATATCCAATAGATAGGTAAAAATAATCCAAAAAGGATGACTGGAAATTTTCAGGTTACTTTTTAAGGACTAACAAAATATCTACAATTGAAGACATCACTAAGCAAATGAGTAAAGCTCATTTTGCAAACATGCTGGAAGATCCACAAAGACTTGCAGTGTGTGTTTACCTTACTCCTCATCCCATCTTCTAGTCACACTGAAAATGTACCAAGCACATCCTCAGATAATGAATGTTCTCAGACATTAATATTTATTGGCAGCTTTCTTTTTCATTGTGGTTAATCTTGGAATTTAGGTGCTAGATCTTGGGTTTTTTTTATTCTTAAACTTCTAGGGAGGTGATTTATTAAAAAAAAAAATCAATTCGTAATGAGTTACAAAAACCACTGTATCAAGAATAGAATGTTTTTTTCAAACCTGAATTATGATTACATACAAAATTATTATGGATTAAATACTGCTCCAGAAGTGTGTTGGGCAAGGAGTAAGATTATTAGGACAATGAAGATTGGAATCAAATAAAATACAGAGCTCAACTCTTCACAACAAAAAGAATTTCTTCCCCCTTTGTCACACAAGCAATTATCTCATATTCACTAATGTGCTTTCTGTTTCCCTTTATCTTGGTATTTATATCTGCCTTTGTAAGCTAAAGAATGAGCAGTTCTAATACAATGAAAATTGAAGGATTTTCAAAGAGATTAGGCATGAACTAGAAAAAAAGAACATATAAAGCCAGTTACTTTCAGCCTTACTCAGGGCAGGCTTAAAGCAAGACTCTGCTGACTACCACGTTGTGTTGCTGAAGGTCAGCAAGATCCAATGTCTGAGAAACAAATGAAACCATTCATTGTAAGCTGCCACCAACAAACGAGAGCAAATTCATCACAGGGGAATAACAGAAAACAGTGCAGAATAAGCCAAGATATTTTCAGAAATAAAGCAGGGTTGCAACTTTTTCATATACCCCTAAGCACCATCACTTCTATTTACTGCACATCTCTGTTCATACCCGAGACATCATTGAAATGTATTGCTCACCTCCTGGTCCTGTAACTCCTCTGCAGTCATAGAATCACTATGGTTGGAAAGGACCTCGAGGATCATCAAGTACAACCTCCCTCCCAGCATCTCCCTAACCACTAGACCACAGCCTCAGGTGCTAGATCTCCTCAATTTTTGAACACCTCCCAGGATGATGACTCCACCACCTCCCTGGGCAGCCCGTTCCAGTGTCTAACCACTCTCTCAGTGAAGAAATTCTTCCTAATATCCAATCAATACCTTCCCTGGCACAAACCAAGGCCATTGCCTCTCATCCTATTATCAGTAATTTGGGAGAACAGCCCAACACCAGCCTCACTACAACCTCCTTTTAGGTAGTTGTAGAGAGCAATAAGGTCTCCTCTCAGTCTCCTCTTCTCTAGGCTAAACAATCCCAGTTCCCTCAGCTGTTCCTCATAAGTCATGTTTTCCAGCCCTCTCACCAGCCTCGCTGCCCTTCTCTGGACCCACTCCAGCACCTCCATGTCCTTCTTATCCTGTGGTGCCCAGAACTGGACACAGTGCTCAAGGTGTGGTCTCACCAGTGCCAAATCCAAGGGCACCATCACCTCCCTGCTCCTGCTGGTCACACTGTTTCTGAAACAAATGCTGTTGGCTTTCTTGGCCACCTGGGCACACTGCTGGTGATAGGCTTGATGTTGGATATGCTTCCAAAATTGGTGCATGATATTCCATATATTAGTTACACTAACAAGGTGTACTTTACCCAGCTGGGATGAAGTTAACCTGCTTCACTGCTGCCTACACATTGCTGTGGTTGGGATTTGTGAGATACTGATAATATGTTTGGCTGTTGCTTAGCAGTGCTTGCACAGCATCAAAGTTTTCTCTTTTCCCCCATTTGACCCCATCCCCACCATAGAATGGCAAAAAGTTGGGAGGGAAAACAGCCAGGACAGCCATCCATGTAACATAATGTTCAGCAACAAGAATTGGTATAGAGGAAGAGGAGTGAGGGGGTTACTTCCCAGTATGGCTGATGCTTGGCCACTGGGCTTCAGTCTGCTTGTGGAAGGTGCCAAATGATTTCTTCTGCATTGCTTGTTTGCCATCCTGCTGGGTGGGGGGACTAAGTGAGCAGCTGTATGGGTATTTAGTTCCTGGTTGGGTCATACAAGGCTATGTAAATATAGATTTAAATTTAAATGATATTTATACCTTTGGCATAAGATGCCAGAACTCTTGAAAGAGAATATTATGCTACTCTGGAGAGTCCACAGTGACATGCTCTGGTATATCACATTGCTCTTATTATATTCCATTTGTGGAGCAAAGCTGAAAATGTAACACGGTTGTGCAATACAAATTTCCGTGTAAACAAAAGGATTGTGCTTTGCCTACCTGAGAAGGAATATTAGTAACTTGAATACAAAATCATTTCTTAAGAAGTCTGTCACCCAAGAGCATATCCGTCCTCCTTCCTCTCAATGCTATATTACATTCTATGAACAGGATAATACTGATATCTCTTAGAACAGGAGTGAATGATGTTCGTTGTTCAGTAAATGTTACTGTAAACTTCAATTTTGTGACCAGATGAGTATCAGTTGGTTTTTTCTGTTTGATTGTTGTACCGTGTTTTTTCTACCCTACCATTTCATCTGGCATTGCAGTTATTCTTGTATGTAACTTTAGAGAACATGGACAAAACTTGAGTATCCTAAGACACACAGGTCTCATCCCCACATATTTGGAATGCCTGTGTTATTTGGAAACAGGTAAGATATAGTAGAGGTCTGCAAGGGGGAATTTAGTACATGAGGTTATATATTACTCCAAGGAACAAAATTCTCCTGAAGAAAAACACAATAAAATAAAATGACATAGAACAAAAGAAATACATTAATAACAACAGAAATTGGCTGAGGAAAATTCAAATAAAGTGGAAAATGTATTCATAATTTCCAAGATAAAATCAACCACCCAGTCAGGAAAGATATAAATTCAGCTCTAGAAGAACAGTAAATATTAGTACTCAAACTAAAATAAAGCTCTCAATAATTGATATATATCTAAAGCACATGTCCCCTTATATTTGTACGTCAATAACAATTCTTCATATATCAGCAAGATTCTCTCTCCATTTATTTGTCTATACATTTTTACATTAAGAAAAAAAAAGCAAAGACAAAAGTACTTTGAAGGGAAGAGGTAGGGCCACTGTAGACTGGAATTTAGTTTTCCAAAAAGAGCCTGAACTACTTGTCTTGAAATTTAGTTGAGCTTAAATTTAATACTATACACCACTGCTTCTATTCCATGAAATTTTCACCAAGCAAATCATAGAATCCTTTAGGTTGGAAGAGACCTTTAAGATCATCAAGTCAAATCATTAAGCCAACACTACTAAGTCCTCTGCTAAAACAGATCAGAATCTGTCAGGGTTGGAAGGGACCACAAGGATCACCCAGTTCCAACCCCTCTGCCATGAGCAGGGACACCTCCCTCTAGATCAGGCTGCCCAGAGCCTCATCCAGCCTGGCCTTAAAGACCCCCAGGGATGGGGCCTCAACCACCTCCCTGGGCAACCCCTTCCAGGGTCTCACCACTCTCATGGTGAAGAACTTCCTCACGTCCAGCCTGAATCTGCCCACTTCCAGCTTTGCCCCATTCCCCCTAGTCCTGTCATTACCCAATAGCCTAAAAAGTCCCTCCCCAGCTTCCCTGTAGGCCCCCTTAAATCTGCCAAACTATACCATATCTTTTATCAATAAAATAATTTCGTAGAAAAAACAACTGTTCCAGGAATCCACTACACTCCAAAGGAAACTTCAGCTATAAAAGGATACACAGGGAGAATACCATTAAAACTATAGTTGTTTAAAAAAAGTTTCCCTGTGATCACCCATATTCTTTCTCAGAGGACAGTAATAATTGTCACTCATTGAGTTTATTTAAGAATGTAACCTACTTTAGGTGTTTTTACCCTTATTTCCAAAAAGAAATATATCAATTCCTTAAATGCTTTCACCATCAGTTTCTTTATCAATTTTTTAGACATCTGATCCCACAGGAAAATAATTGTCCTAACCTATTTCTCTACAAAATTATATGGAATGTTATGATCTGCGTAAGCATGCATTCTGTATGGGAGAAACATAAACCAAATTATTATACAAGAAGCTACCTGATCATACTTAAAAAAAAAAAAAAGAAAGACACAGAAGAAGTGAATTTTTCTTTAAACCCACTCACTCTGTGTTAGGGAACTTTCAGGGGAGGCTGATTTGCACATAGATCTCCACTGCACTAATTCATTTCCTGAAGTACTGCTTTGGGGTAGGATATATATATAGTGCACTGGCTATGCTACAAAAAGAAATGGGCAACTCCTGCTTCAGTCTAATAAAAGTGACCCCAGCATCTCTAATAAATCAAGCTTTTCCAGGGTAAAAAATAGAAGTGATTTTCATTTGTGAAACCTTAGGACTAAAGTTCTCCTGCACGACAGAAAGCAAGAAAATTCACACAAACAGCAGCTGTGAGAAGGGGTGGCAAGAATCACAGTTTTGGATGAGGAACCCAGTTCCTACACAAACTCTGCTCTGGATGCCCAGGGTAACTTCTTTATGTGGCCTCCAGAGTAACATAATTAACACGACCTTGTCTAAGTTATCTGACAAATGGCTGATGACCATAAAAACAGAGCAGTCACAGAGATAGGAACCCCAGTAACCCAAGAAATATGCTCTGGGTGTGTAAACTGTGGGAGCCAGTGAACTTTGAGCTGGACTAGTTTGCACAGTATGAGCTCTGAGCGTCAGCAACTAGATTGGGACCATGAACATTCAGGGGCTCATGGTTCAAGTGCTTCAAGTGAGTGAGACAAGCTGAGAGGCTGAGACCAGCTACAGGAGAAACTTGTAATGTGTGTGTACGTGTGCCACTGGAACAGGAGAAACGAGGCCCTCCACAACTGGCTTTCCTAACAACAGAAATGAAAACAGGATTGGGACTGAAGACCACTTATGCAGAAAAATAACAAGAAGTGCAACCAAAACAGGGTGTTTAAATCATTTGTTGAGAAACACACCCATATGTGTGTTCATGAAGTTGAAGGTATTACACGTTACACCGTGGTGCTATTCACTTAGGCTAGAAAGAAAAATTACAAGCAGTGGCAGTTATCTCAGTGTTTTGCCAAAAATTAGATTTGGATAAATATGTATCTAATCACATTTCTAGGTAATCAAATTCCTCTCTGTATGAAAAATACCCTGCTATATTCAATTACTGACATTAGTCTTCTTTGCTTACATCTCTGGTATCTTCAATAATCTTCAATCATCCTACTTCAAACTGGCTGATGGTTCAGGTCTGGAACTTCCTCTTTCATCAATGACTTTGGTAGAAAATGTGCATTCTACAGGTGTTATGACTTTCAAGGGAAAAAATTCAGTTTTCATAAACATTTGTAATTTTATTCTGGAAAACTGTACCAAAGTACACAGAAACATTCATTCTGAAAGTCAAACTGTACCCAAGTCAGAGCTAACAGGTTTTCCAGCCCTTTCAGTCCAGAACTAGGCTGATGAAGAGATACAAATCCCACAGCTTTCAAATTTGACCAAGCAAGCAATACTTTCAGGTATCTCAAGACCCTAGAAATCTTGGAAAGCTCTTTTGCTGACTGCATGCCCCAGTAGGAAGGATACTGCCATTAGCAGGATACACACAGGAAAGACTTTACCACTTCAAGGAATATAGGAAAAATATTATCTGGCTAACAACAGGACAAACAAATAGATCAATGTATTCACTCATGGTATATAATGCAGCAAAGAACTGAGTGAGCCAAGTTAGAAACCAAGTCAAGGTGGAAGGACTAAGCCAGGTCATCAATCCAATTCCAATCATATAGTAATTGCCAAGGAAAAGTATTGTTACATACATAATCCTCTTTCTGTTCTGGTCTTGATCTTGTCCCACCATCACTGGGAATTCTACCTGCAGTGGGCAGTCAGGGAGCTCTTCTGATAACAGAAAACACCTCGAAATACAACCACCACACAGATAAACTTAGCCCTTTCACTACAAGCAGACCCAGCTTTTATATTAACTCTAGAGGCAGGAGACCTGATGCTAATTCTAAAGGGAGGCACCTGGTGTTCACTCCCTAATTGGCTTACATCAATTTCAAGGCTGGTCAGGCCTTGAGAGAAAACCAAGAGGTAGGTCTCTCCTGCCTGGTTTAGAACCCAGCACTTCAGAAGCCTAGATGCCAGGTCTACAATCTAAGCAAGATGCTCTCTATACAGAATTTCTAGAAGCTGGCATTTAAGAATGTTTAGGCTTTTCCAGGAGAAAGGGATTTGAGGGTCTCAAAAGGCTACTTTAAAGTTTGAAATGAAACATTTTTTTCTCTAAATAAAATTTTAGAATCTATTTTGCAGAAAATGCCAGCTGCTCCTTCTACCACAGATTTTTTATTCCCCATTACACTTTGGATTGGGCTACTGAACAGCATATTCCATTTCAAAACCAGGGAAATGCATCTGTTTCTGGAAGAGATTATCCTTTCTGATGTATCCCTAAATATAAAATCAGATCATAGATTTGCAACTGCAGATTTGCAAATCTGAAAGATTTTCCACAGCTCCTAAAAAATTACAGTTTAAAAATACACTAGGTATGTATATTCATACATACACACTATATGTGGGGATTTTTGTCCAATGTCTAGTGACTGCTCCACTTGAGTGATGTTACTTCCTCTGCTTTGGCTAACTGATAAAGTTTGCTTTCCCTCCCCTCCTCCCTAATCTGATGGAAATATTATAGAATCATATGTTGTCTTGTAATGAAAAGCTTAATTTCTGGGCATTTATGTCTGGTTATGGTAACAGTTGCAAATGCACAGATTGAAGAAAGATTTAGCCTTTCCCAGTGGCTAAAGTAGAAGTGTACTGTGTACCTCCATCTGCCACTGACATCAGACATGACCTTTACAGATATAGTTTCTTCATCTGTAAACTGGAAATTATATTAGCCTACTGTACATCAAAACATTAATTTAATTAATGTTTTGGGGAAAGAAAGATTAAGATAAAGTAATATTACTGTTACAAATCAAAGGCCATTTGGGCTGAATATATTAAAACAGCTGTTTCTAACATCAGGAATTATGCAGAAAAGAGATACCAAGTTCCTATTGATCATTCCAATCCCTTGTTATAACTTCTGAAGAAGGTTTCTTGCATTTTTGCCATTCATACTTTCATAATTATATCCTGAATAATCCCAAAGATTTGTAGTAGCTGTATAGATAGATAAATTTATAAATAAGAAGCAAGTAGACCAAAACCTCATTCAGAAGTGAGCCTTACTCAAACATGTTGGATAAACACAGACAGCATGAAATCCTGACACCTTAGGCCCAAAAAAAGCACCAGTTAGACTAAAAATTAACAGAAACATGAATGAAACCTGCTAAAATAGTGAAATCCCATTTAAAACATCTCTAAACTTTTCTGGACAAGCTCTTAAAGATTATTTGCATCGGAGAGCTTCCACACCGTTCTTACCAGTGCATGGTTTTCACATTCATTTAACCTACATTACATAAATGCTAAAGGATGATCCCCAAGTCTCTGACAGACATTATTTCCATTATTAGAGACTATTATTATTGACATTTATCTCCCATGTGAATCAAAATCATCCATATTTCTTTTAATATTTAAGCTGTACTAAAACCTAAAACGTCTGATAAAATATTGTGATAAAAATGAGGACAACTACCTTGGCTTTTGGCATACCCTTTCCAACGTTTTGTTTAATGAACTTTAAGCCTCTTAAACACAAAATAAGATAGGAAAACCACAAGAAGAAAGTCAAGAAACAAAATCAGCATGCATTTCCCACCTCATGCGTTTACTCAGAGGAATAAATGTAGTAATGGCAGTAATAAAAATAAATAGTGACAATTTAAAAAACTAAAAATCTAATCGCTACCATGTTGTCCTCCCCTGAAGTGTACTCAGCAGAGTATGACATGGTTTGACTCAGCCTTCCTGAGATATTTCCTTTCTCGGATATGCAAAATCAAGCTGAGATGTCACTGGAAGGCTCTCCATGAGAAATTAAGCTGAATTAACTTAATCAAATGAATTAACAGAAATAGTGTCAGAATGTAATGCTAATGCAATTCTTACATGCATCCCAAAGAAGAGCATCTTGAATCTATATATTTTGATTCTTAAACTCTTGCTTCTGTCACTAAAGCCATTCTCTTCCCTTTGTTACTTCCTCCTTTTATTTCCACTTCTTATATTTCACCATTGGTCATATTTTTATTTTGAAAGGATAAGCCCTTCTCTCACTCTGTGCTTGCAGATATGGAGAACAATGCTTTCACAAAGAACAACAGTGTCCTGGTCTTATGCTTCATAAAATATAAGAAATAGTAAGAAAGTACCTTGTTCTATCCTTGCCTTGGACAGTAGCTCAGATTTTTAATATACAAATAGCCACACGGTTTTTCAGAACAAGCATGCCAAGTGTATGTGCTTGTATTTGTACATATTGCTGATTGACTAATGTCTAACGAGAGCAAAAGAAAAATTAGCAATCCAAAGTGAAGAAAGGGCATTAGTTCTTTAACAGAGCTCTATGTCACCACAATTACTGCTACGGAATTAGTGTTTCTATTTCATGATCTAGTGAATATCAGGGGAAACCTGCCCACTGGATTTAATGATTTGGACCATGTCATGATGAATGAGGAGATGACACTGATCTCTGCAGAATGAATTTAAGACTCGGTTTCTGGAGATATTTAACCCAACAAGTAACTTGAAAGTGTTTCAGTAACTGTGTATAGTGCACACACTCCCCTATAAGTTCTCTTTGTCTTGTACAACAGTGTTTGCAAGTTTTAAAACTTTCTGAAGGAAACGTTTCTATACCATTTGGACTCAACACTGGTACACTCAACTTCCAATACACTAACATCATCACTGTACCAATGGGGTTTCAGCTCTACTGGCTTATAAGCCATACTTCTCTTAGAGATAAACAGAGAGATCATCAAAGACAAGCATACCCCAAAATTTAAAATTATTTTCACAAAAAAAATAGGTAGGATTTGTCTTTTATTTTACAACTGAATTTCTCAGTTATTTCTCAATATTGTACTAATATTGTTTATAACTGAGTCATGTACATTTCCCAGTGCAATACTTCCAAATTATTTTCCTCTGCATTTAATTTGAATGACAGCTACTATTTTTATTACTATCTGAATTCAAAGAGGGAAGGAAGGAGGGGAAGGGGGTGGGAAATGTAAAAATATGTGTCAGCAGCTTTCTGGAGAGCTTCAATAACCAGTTTAAAATTGACTACTCAAGAGGTAGAAAAGCTAATAAATAAAAAATGTTCTTGCACTACCACACAAGATATTAATTAATGTAGGTATGCAGTAATTAAATCAAATTTCTGCACATGTCCTAAGGCAGGCAAAACTTAATATCCAATATCCTTTGATCCAGTTTGTGAAAGTTTAACTATTCTTTTTGAGCAGAATTTAAACTAGTGCTCTGATCCACCAGTAAAATCCAGAAGCCAAACGCAGGACTTGTTGAATCCCTTAACAAACCTTCTCTACTAAGGACCAAATGTTAATGCTGTCAGACATTCCCTGCTCTCTTTGTTCATTCTTCCCTTTCCCCCACCTCTTCCCCCAGGGAAGTATTAATTAAAAGTTCTGAAGTAAAAAGCAGCCAGGCAATCAACACTGAGATAACGGCACTTTCTCAGACAATGCCAGCCTGTCGAATGGGACACAACTCTGAAGGAGTAAGAATAAGAAGGTGGTCTCAATTTATCATACATTTCCACCAAGGATGCCACATTTCTCTTGTGTAAGTCATCACTCTGCTCTTTTCAGATTTCTTAAACCATTGTTTCATCAGGAACGGGAGCTGATTGCTCTTTTCTGCACAACCAATGAAGTCCCATCAATTCAACAATGGGGTCAAGCAACTCCTCACTCTCCCTACTCTTTGGCTTTGACTGGATTTGGAAGTCCTCAGCACAGCATGAAAAGCATTCCTTCTACCACAGAACCAACTTCCCTCCAAAAGGGATTATTTTGTTTGTTAGGTACATTCTTACCTAACAAACGTTCAAGTATACAAATGACAACCACATATTTTCCAAAAGTATGTATAAAAGGTAACGAGTGTAAATGACAATGAACCACAGCTGGCAAGGGTATTTCTTCAGCTTATTACTTTGACCTGTGTTGAGAATCTACATTTTATCAGTCATGCATCTGCTGACTGATCTCAGTGTAAGGCTTATCATCACTCCTGCACTAAAACACACACCCCTGTTCAGAAAAAAAAAACCAAAGAACCTATCAGTCTTATATTCAGCAGCATCAAATTGCCACCATTATTTACTTGCAATTGTGTACAAAACAACCAAGAGAGTGAAGTATGAATCACTATAATCATATAAAGAGGATAATACTTGCAGCAGTAATGAGACATATGATAAGGAACAATAGGAATTGTGATTTTACTTGGGAAAAAAATCTAATAAAATAGTCTTTCAGAATTAAATTATAGTCTATTACATAGCACAGAGCTTTTCAAAATTGCAAAACTGCTGTCTTTATTTTATTATTCACCCTGAACTAGCAGCTCTCATAAACTTTCCAAATTCAATTGCTCCTACCCCAGCCCAATTTTCCCATCCAATCTGTATTAATCCAATCACAGCACTGAATGATTCCCTTGTGACAATGCAGGCCCTTAAGAGAAAAGGCTAGATGCAGTTAAGGTACTTAACAAAGACATCATACTTTTCTTAAAGAAATAAAATTAATAAGCTAGAAAAACTTACCTTAGATGGTAAAATTTTAGTGACTATTTCTATATTTATGTCTTTAAAGTTTGAAGACTTCCTATTAATAGACGAGGAACCACAAATAAAGAGTCAGATCAGTACTCTTTTCCAAAACTCCTATAGTTTTCTAGTAACCCATGAGCCTAGAGAAATCATAAATAGTAACACAAACCCAGCTAAGCCACCTAGGGAGGAATACACAGGAATGTACACCAGGAAAGGAACTGCCCCAGTCAAAAAAACCCACAAGGAGCCTATTCAGACACAGGGGAAGGAAGGCTGCAGTTTTCTGAGGCATGCTGCACCTCAACACCCCACAACAAAGAACTTCACCCTCAGGGTTCTAAGTGACACACGTGGCCAAGAAATTATTCAACCACCACTCCTGTTGCTTCTTCCCCCTTTCAGTCACTGCTCCAGTGCACTTGCGGAGTGTGTGGGAGATGGTGCTAGAACCCAGCTGTCCGCTCTGAGGCGTGCAGCAGTCACCCAGACTGAGGGGTGACGTGGGAGCTGCTCCTACCCGCCTCCCTTCAAACCTCAGGGTCTGGAGTACCTGTGGATGCAGCGTAGCTGCGTGTTCTGCTACACTCATAATGCTCCTCAGGCTGATCATGGGTCAGACTATAGAATCAGAGAATCATTAAGGTTGGAAACGACCTCTAAGATCATCCAACCATCACCCAGCACTAACCATGACCACTACACCATGTCCCCAAGTGCCACATCTACACGTTTTTTGAACGCCTCCAGGCACGACGACTCCACCACCTCCCTGGGCAGCCTGGGCCAATGCCTCACCACTCTGCCAGGAAAAAAATTCTTCCTAATACCCAACTGAAACTTCCCCTGGTGCAACCTGAATCCATTTCCTCTCATCCTATCACCAGTAACCTGGGAGAGCAACACCCACCTCACCACAAGCTCCTTTCAGGGAGTTGTAGGGAGCAAGAAGGTCTCCCCTGAGCCTCCTCTTCTCCAAACTAAAGACTCCAGGTCCCTCAGCCACTCCTCACAAGCCATGTTCCCCAGACCCCTCCCCAGCTTTGCTGCCCTTCTCTGGAAGGTGCTCCAGCACCTCAATGTCCCTCATTCATCAGGTAAAGAATGATGAATGAACCTCCAGGAATGTCTAGTAAAATGTTCAGCTTCATTTTTTTTTTTACCTTTTGTACTACTCTGTTGTCTTGAGAGGCATGGACAACATGGAGAGCAGTAAATAAAATAAGAAAAAGCAAAAGACACTATAGACATTAGAAACTGGACACTATCTTGACTGCATCAGCAGTTTGGCTGGTATCTGATACAGGCTGAGAAGCTTTCATAGCTCAATTCCAGCAGAAAAAGTAGAGAAAGGAGAGATACTAAATCTTCATAGATTAAGTTTCTTCTCATCCTGACTTTGCATTGTGAATTGGAATGGCCTTTCACTCAGCCATCAGCAATGACCTTCATTATAAATTCAATTCAATTAAGTTCAACTTAACTGTTTCAGAAAAATGAGTCTTATTATTTGTATGATATAAAGGACTACACTCCTCCCTGGAACTAGTTAATACTTGTCATGAGAGTATCCCTCTATTAGGACTGGACCTACTGCTTTAAGCCCTTTCACACGCCTGTACTGTCATCCTCAGGAATGTTCTAGCAGAGAAAATGTAGAATCAAGGCATCACCATTGGAACATGTCAGTCCCTAAATTCTTTATAGAAATACCACACAAACACCTCAAGAGAAGTTTTACCTTTTTTAAAAGCTTATTTCAACTCCATTTAATAAGCCTCCTGGAGTCTTGGAAAAAAAATGTAAGAACAGATCAATTGGGACAAGATAAAAGAATTCATGAAGTGATAATATGGATAGTCAGTATACGTGTGCCAAAAAATGTGCACAATGGTTCGAAAAAGAAGTTCCAACATGTCTTCTGTCTCCAAAGTGAGCAATTAATATTTCAGTATGTCATTTATGCTGAAATTCTGCTACTGAATTAAATATATTTTGGTGACTGATAAGCAAACAGTGATATGCTTAGGGTCAGGCTTCACTACCTGAGTGGTGAAATGAAAAATAATCTTTTATTATTACTATTGTTCTGATAAACTTTATTTTTACTCTGAAAAACTGCAGATAGAAGGGCAGTTTCAAAACTGATTTGTATACAAATTTCACAAGAAATAAATATCTTAACCCACGATTGAATTTACCCTAAAAAGTCCTTTAGTCCTTTTATGCCAAATATCCGTCTAGTCCTATGAAAGACTACATATAATGGTGCCTATGAGCTAAGTATATGAACACTGACATTACTGGGAAAAAAGGTCTCAAAAAGAGAATGAGAAAAAAAAATAAAGCCTTATTATCCTTAAGTGACTCAAAAGGTATTGTTCTTGGGAAATTTTCTCCTTGGTGCAATCATTAGAATTGCTTGCTATGTAGGGAATGAACAATCTTTAATTATTATTATCAGAAAAAAAAAGAGGCAGAAAAGAAGCAAGGAAACACTCTTCCAAGTATCATATTTCCATCTGAGTTAGAGCAGCACAAAGCTGTAAAAAACAGAAGCTTTAAATAATCCTTTTTCAGTTATGTTTACTGTCTGTCTCACAGTCTTATTACCAATATTTCATGTAGGATTTCATGATCACCTGATATTATCTCATGCATCCCTGACTTCTGCCTGGGGCTTCCTATGCAATACTTGCAGAGAACCACCTCAGAAACAGGACCCAAATCTCTGTGGGATCTGGGATGAGACATACTTCAGAGGTATCTGTCTCTTCTTTGGGATTGCAGATTATCCAAATTAGCTCAGGTTCTTGATTTAGGTGATTTACCTACTGCAACTAAATGGAGAGAGCTCAGGGAGAAGAACATGGGATTGAATATTTAGACCTGTTCAGCCTACTTCTGAACAACCATCTAGCTATGTCTCCAGGAACAATAAATAGAAATAACACTCTCATATTTTGCAAGAAAGACTGTTATGGCAGCAAAAAACAATGGAAAAGTGGCTGCCTTAAAAAAAAAAAAGTTCTTTAGTATATTAGTATGAACTCAAATATTTAGTTATCATATTTAGGAAAGATATACCATCTAGAATAAAATACTGATTAATGATCAAACTTTTCTTTTCCTTCCTTTGGAACCTTTCAATAGCAAGGACTCCCAGGCACTTCTAATTGACAGGTGATCTGAAAACACGCGTGGGGTTAATTACTAGAACTTGATACTTTCTTTGCCAACAGATTTAGGTTTGTATGTGGTTGCCTAAAAGACAACTGCTTGTTATTCAAAAAAAACCAAAAAAACAAAAAAACAAAACAAGACAAAAAAGCCCTCTAAAATGGAGAGGTAATACAGGGAAAAAATAAATAATCAACTTTATATTGAGTTATAGACACAGAACGATTAAAACCATATGGACTAGTCAGTATTTCGGTAACAAGAGTCCGACTTGCAAAAAAGCCATATACCAAAATAGATGAATTAGTTTCAGCTAAATTTTAAAAGAACATACCTTTTTGAGGCTCTTCAAATCACTATTAAAACAGTTCAGGATTCATATTTCAAAGCAGAAAATGCTCACCTCTGGATTAGGCCTAAAATATTTCTAAAACACGAGTACATATTCTGCATTTTTGCAATTAATTTTTCAGCTGCTGTTCTCCAAATAATTTGCTAAGTTTATTAACTACATTATTAAAAAAACAGGACTCTAATATCTATTTTTTTTTTTTTTTTTTTACTATGAGATGGGAAGGGTTGAAATTAAATGAAAGCAAGCATTCTGTTCCTCATAAAGTTTAGGTATCTGCAAATGTCTGGGTGCCTGCCCATGCAACTGACTGTACACTACTCATGTGTGAATGAGTATGTTTGGTGTGGGAAGAGCTCTTCAAAATCAGCTTCTAAGGAGCTAGCTGGAATGAAATAAATGATGAAGCAAATGAGAAACAGGCAATACTGTCAGTCAGCCCTCTGGGTTCAGAGAACTGAAAGCACATGTTGATTCTTAATGGCTTGGTCTTCTTGGCAAAAAAAAAAAATGAAGTAATTGTTCAAGTCCCCAAGGGATCCATGATTCTCAATGCTTAAAAGCTTTTTAATCTGGATTTGTTGAATTATACGCAGATTTGAGGACTTCATAATCTTCAAGCAGGAGGATTAATCAGTTAATACCTAGCATAAAATGTTCCATGAGTATATTGGAACACAGGCATGACAGTTCATGGACTGTTAAAATAAAAAACAAGACTGAATAAAATTCTGAAGAGGAAAGGTTCTCCATCATTTAAGATAATTTATTGAACAAACACCTTAAAAAATGCCTATGGCTTAAGTAACGAGTAATAAAATGAGCATTAATTTAATCAAAATGTTCTTGAAAAGTAGGTACTCTAAAGCTCAGTTGTGTCCTTCACAATTAAGTATCCAAAGGCTCATACAAAAAAAAAGCTATTTATGATAATCTAGCATCCAAACCCAAACTACTGTGTCAGCTGTGTGTAAACTGCCATTTGCTGTGCTGCTCAGTGAAGAAAGTGGTGTAGTTACAACGATGAGAAAAGCCTCAACAAATAGCTCAAGCAGCATATGCCCAGATTTAGTGCCAGGCTGTGCTATTATGTGGTTTCACAGTCACCACTGCTTAGGTTAAGCAGCTGTAGGATCTATTCCACACAGATATTAGAATAAGGCTTCTATAAAGGAAAGCAATAAGTTATTTTATGATTTAAAGCAAGATGTATTCCTTGTCTCAAATCTGCCTGATGTATTATGTTAAAAGAGGAAAGAAGGGCTACACAGCAACTAAAAGTGCTTAAAAATAGATCAGATTTTTCAAAAGGTAAAGTTATCATACAAGTAAAGGCTTATTAAAAATCACTGATTGCCAGGGACTTAGGATCAATCTTTTTGTGTTTGAAATTGAGTGTGCAACCTTCACTCCAGGGGTAAGCAATCTCTTTAACCTCACCTAAGGGACAACAATTCCACCTTACTTCTAAATTAGAAAGAACTGTTTTTACCTGTCAACCTGCCATCTTCCTAATGATGACAACTTGCTTCTTCTCTGCCCAGTTTTACAGTCCTGAGTTAAGTGAAGATCTGGAATGAACAATCTTTGTACTTAACAGTGAAAAGGAAGGATAAGGAATGCTACCATTCACCTTTGGCACAGTGATGCTAAAAGAGAAGCAAAGCTGGTATCTTTCTCAGGAGCATGGGGATAGCTAAAGGTCACAAAGACTTGCCCACCATACAGGAATTTAAGTCTTCCACCAAATGAAAGAAGAGATTACCCTTATAACTATGAATCATAAGGAAAGGCCAAGCTGTACTTCAGAAAAATTTCAGTTTCTCTTACTCTCACCCATTGGTTTGGTGTTCCTCACAGGCACCTATCACAGGCTCCTCACAACCCCCTACACCCCACTTTACCCATTGTTATTATGCCACATCTTTTCCCAGTGACTTGTTCAAGAGAGATACTTTTGAAGGAAAAGAAACAACATAGGCAAAAGGAATGGGAAACCTTACAGTATCTGATCCTGACATACTTCTGTGTAAGCGCTTTTCATTGATCATTAAGAATGGGAAATAATTATGAACATTGAGCTAGCACAGCATTTATAATTTTATCTGCAAAGGAAATTTTGAGTGGAAATTAAGAATCTCAAATTCTAACATTGATAAGCATTATTGACTGCACCCGGGAATTTAAGTGGACTCAAGTTTTTTTTAATGGCTCCACCATTCTTCTGTTTTAACAGGTCATTTTGCTATTTGCAAAGACATGCTCTTCCACTTATTTTTTTAATAATGTTTTTATTTAAAATTAATGTTGTGAAGCCCTCAAGAAATATCAGAAAATGTTGCAGTCAGCAGAATCTAATATAATTTTTATATGCAGTGAGTCTTGTAGCAGTATTTTTCAACTCTTACAATGACATGTTAATACGTCACAAATGTTCATCCTTACTTTATGAATTTCAGGTAGTCATCTAACATGTAGTCTGAGTAAAAAGAGTATTTGTTGAATAACATGGTTCCCTGGAACATATAAGTGGATTTACCTAATCAAATCCTGCAGAATTATTCAAATGTTTGTCTCTGTTGTTTAAATTCTCTAACTCTGATGTATTTTCCTCTTAGGACCAGTCCATTCATGATTTTACATCTATTGACATCCATTTGATAAACAGGAAAATTAAGCATATACCTTAAAGAAGAAAAATATCTAATTTGCATTCTAATTCAGAATAACAGGAATCTTCCTGCAGTGGGACTATGTTTAATTGACATTTATATTCAGAACAAGAGTCTTGGTTTTCTGACAACAGTGTTTCACATGCAAACACCAATAGGAGGTAGAATACTCTTCTACCATCACAGAAGTCAGTTGGTATCAGTGCTGAGTAACTGTTAGGAGGCTTGTTAGAAACGTTTGTTAGTTGTTTTGGGGTTTTATTCACAGTGTATGTAATAATTTGCAAGATTCTGTGGTGTTTTAAAGCATGCAGTATATGATGGGTCCTTGCAGCTAACAGCAGAACGAAAAGATCTGACTGAACCTTCTTTCAGTAATACAAAGGCCACAAATAAGATAATTGTACTTGTTGCGTTATTCAAAATGATGGAGTGGTCTGAAGTGTGTGCCTAGACATTAAACATCTATCCCTAGCTTTAATTTTTACTTTCTCTGATCTGTCGCAATTAATTGCAAAGAGAAAAATTAACATTAGCTATTTCTGTAAAAATAATTTACTAATTAGATTATGTCCTAGAAATCTTATTTTTTTTTTCCATCTTTTTTTTCCCAAACCAGACAGTTGCCATGTCTATGCTACCTTGAAAGCACAGGGAACAATTAAAAAACCAGAGCTTTCATTAAATATCCCACAATATGTTGCTAAACTAACAGAAAAAATATAAAAATGATGTTACAACCTGGCTGTAAAGAATTCAGCAGAAAGTGAAGCATGGATGACACATTCCCAGGCACAACGTCAGAAAAATGTTTTTCTTATTTTACAGATAACTTTTCCTAACAAAATTAATACCAGCATTCTCTGCTCTTAGGTAAATCACATTGTCTCTTTTTACATTCACTACCTTGCAGTTTATTCACTCTATCTCCTAATCCTTAATGTAAGCAAAATCTTGCCACTCTGAACCTTGTGGCCTATTATGAACTCATATTTGAAACTTTTCATCAGCATTGTTATCAAATAAATATTTTGCTGTTATCAGAGATAATCTTTTTGAATTCTCCTTGCCTTCCCCAAACTTAACATTTCTGCTGTTTCTCAGTTACATTCCAACTATGAAGCAAATTATATGGAAAAGATTGTTTTATTGAATAACATCTCTATTGTCTAGAACAAGCTCAGATTGCAAATGATGAGCAATTATTAAACTCTAGGAGCTTAAAATCGGAATTCTGCTTTGGGCTTATATCTAAAGTAGTCAATAAAATTAAACTATGCATTAATTAGAGTCACAATGTTGTAAATCAACACTATTATCATTATATACAGAGCTGCATTTGTACATACTATAGAAAAGTTTAATTTAAGGCCTAAGTTTTGTAAAGAAACCTTGATTATATTATCTAATGAAAAGAATACATTTATAATGTTCAAATGTATAAATACTGAGTATTTAGTGTACCTGAAATTGTATTGTCTTAATCATGACTGGTGTAAACCATTAAACAGGGTTCAAATACTTCATCTAAGTATGACATAAGTAACATAATCCCCTAAGAAGCTTTGTCTCCCCAGAAGGATAAATTTTAATTGCGTTTTTTGTCAGTACGAAGAGTTATGGAAAACTATTTGTAGTTACAAAAGCTCTACTGACTAGTAGGAGAAAATATACATTCCCAAATGTGAATGGTAGACCAGATGCTTTGGAAGTCAGGAAGGAAAGAATTTCATTTCACAATGAAAAAACATCCAACATATTATATTACTAATTAGCATATACATCTGTTCATTAGAAGGGATTGAGACTGCCCTATTAATATGTTTATTAACTAAATTTTATGTGCTTAAGGTTAGGCATGCAAATTTATACCTTTACTTAAAGATCTCATGAGGGTTTAAGTGAGCCAAGCACTCAAAACTCCTGATTTTTGATAGGAGAGTTCATATTGTTACTATTGCTACTAACTAGTCCTAGTCTTGTTAAAGATAAAAATGCATGTCCTGTCTCGTTTAGCTAACATTGTAATTTACTGATGATAAGCCGAATAGGAAGAACTCTGGTGAGCAAGGCATAAAATGCACAATATGGGCTTCAAAGTAATTCCTGGAGTAATTAATGAGGAAAAGAGAGAAGAAACAATACACACTTCTGGGGAAGCATGGGGAAATCTGCTAAAGGAGAAATGAAAAGCCAGTATAAAAGGAAGAAAAAGCTGAAGAAGTCAGGCAGATTTGCCATGGAAGTTCTACAGCACTCCCATAAAAAGGTTCTCTTTAAAATAATGTATCATTATACTAGTTTTAAGGCAACTAATTTAATATTAAATAATATTATATTAAATTGAATCTCAAGTGTAAAGTACAAGTTTGTTTCCTATTCCATCAGCCTCCTAACTCTTCTCAGGGCACACTATCCATGCTAAAAAAAGGCTCAGTCTCATGTGAATGCATCACCAAAGGTAAATTACTCCCAATTTTGCAAGAAAAAAATCACATCTTCTGCTATTAATACTACCAATAATAATTTTAGGCCTACCCTCCCACCTTCAAAGCACACCTTGATGACATTAATCCAGAATTATTTCATCTGCAGCTAAGGATAAGCTTAACACGATGGAGCCTTTCTAAAGTCAGGTTGATTAAAGCAGCCCTGTGAATGCAAACCAAGCTAAAAATAGGTGCTAAATTATTTTAATCTTGTTATTGAACAGAAACAAAACCTCACAAAACGAAACCAATTTGTATTATACAAATTGGTTTATCTGCTCCAGAAGATCAAAAGAAATGGCAGGGTGGTTTATTTTTTATGGGGGTGGAGTGAGGAAAATGCACACAACAGCTTTATAACACAGACAAAATGCTTCTCAAGAACTGGCCTTTTCTCCCCTGGACTGCTGGAACAGCACAGAAAAGGACACAGCAACACCTATTCCATCTGACTGCCATTCTCCTTGAATGACCCTGTGGTTGTGTGACCCGCTTGGTGCTCAGACAAAGCTTTCAACATTACAGGTTATTTGTAATGACCCTCCTACAGGTTATTTACTGCATGGCTTGTCACTGAGCCACACTGACTGCACTTAACAGGCATAAACACTATGTAAACCATCTTCTAGCACATAACAGTTTGTGCAGGTGGTCTTGCAGTGCCTCCACTGTGAGACCTTTAAATGTCTATCAGGGCTTTAAAAGAAGGGACAGCCAACCTCAAACTGCGGATACTCCCAGTTATCCTGGGTAAAATTCTCCCTGAAGCCCCATGGACACTAAATCTGTTGTACAGGAAGAACAACCTCCATCCCTTCCTGTACAGTTTCTGAAGGACCACTGGTAGTGGTCTGGAACAATTCTATATGGAGAGTCAATCTCATATTAGATGATATATAAAGTGATAGATTTTTCCTCTTGGTGCTTTGTCCCCATGTATTCAGATGCACACACACTGGTCAGCCTAGCTCTCTTTGCATTTCAGACTGTGTTAGACTGATGCATTCCTATGAAAAGGGGACTGAAATAGTATATACGAAACTAGATCTCAACACAAAATTGTCCTGCATAATTCATAAGCGTCAAGGAAAATACCCACAGAAATTTGCATACAGTAGGCAGATTTCAGGAGGACTTTTAAGACCTCTAAGAATCAAAAGCATTGATAATGTAAGCGTGTGGTTTGCCATTACTGCAAGGAGACTGTTCAAAGGCTTTTCAAACATAAAGTAGTGAAGCTGTTTTATATAAAACCCAGGAAATGCTTGAGGACCCTGTGATCCTCAAGTGAAAGCAAGAAAACATTGAGTCCAAGAGTACAAGTACATTGCACAAATGAACACACTTTAGTCAGCCTTAAACCCATGTAATTTGATTACTCACAGTGTTACTTACCAAGTTCTTAGGTCTAGTTTTCTGTAAGAAGATGACCACTTATGTTCCCATTTCTGATAGGAAGATTAAAGGCCAAATAGCATAAGGAAAGAAGCACTTCAGGCATCTCACCAAAACTAAATGAACATGATGGTCATACTGCAATGACCAGTCATGTTGGTCATTCTGAAATAACTTACCCATCTCAAAGATCCTTATGTAAGAGAAAACCAGCTTAAATCCCTCAGACTGAATTCAGGGTCTTCCATTTTTTTATTGTGATCTGACTCTAAGCCCACCAATACGTTCTGTCATTCCAGAGATGATTTCTCTACAGAAGTCTTGAGAAAAACTGCAGAAATATGTATGAGGAAGCTTCTGTCATAGTACATACTATAATAACTTCAAATCAGTGTGACACCTTGTTATTGCAGTGACTGGCAATTCAGAAATGCTTTAGACAGATGAAGTCCTTGCTATGTGTCCTACGCACAGCCTCCTAAGCAGAGTTGCAGAGACACATCTTAGAGAATTTTTCACATCAACTAAATCACATTCGTCAATTTGTCTAAAGTAATTTTGGTGAAATAAAATATGTTCTTTTATTCCTGCTCCTCTTTCATCTCCCTCATGATCTAGATGCATGGCTGTTATAGTAAATAACTTGACAGTTTAGGCAATTTTTTTTATCTGAAACATCAAGAGTTTCACTCTTTCTAGTGAAACTCCATTATTCACACAGGTATTTTTGTTTACCTATATATCTTTGCAACAAGAAAATATAATTTTTGTTTAACTCAGTTACAATATTGAGTTGTTCTCCATGTCAAACGTTGTCCTTTAATTACTATAGTTATTTAAAATTTAGTTAGAAAATAAGTTCTATCAAACAATTGACAGAAGTATTGATTTAACAAATCAGCATTTCCTTCAGGTATGAAAAGCCACAGATTCTACGGCAAAAGGAAAATGTGCTTCCATATTCACTGTTAGGCAACAACCTTTCCAACAACTGTTATCACTAAAGAGAAATATTCAGCTAAATTAAGACATCATGAAGTCTGTCTAGCAAACTAGGAGGACTACAAAGATAACCAGAGTTACACAGTATTTGAACCTGGGTGCAAAGTATTGTATGTGTAAGTTTGCACTTATAAACCTTCTCAGAACTTAGAGAGGCTGGGCTTTTGATGTTGTGTTCAATCAGCCTCCTGCTTGTTTTCTCATCAGTGTACCATCACTGCATGAACACACAGTCAAAGAAACAAAGAAATACATAGTGAATTTGCTGAGCAGCCACATGAGCTTCAAGAGAGGACACAAAGTGAGGTATTCAACGAACAGTCACTGATTCTGAATTCCATAAATAATAATTATAATCTTATCATGTGTTTCTGCACTTATAAATAAAGACCTTGGCATTCTTTTTCTCAGCATGGGTTGTTTTCTCACTCTGCACTTAGTTTAGCAACACTCCCCCTTATCAGAAGCTCCTTATTCAGTTTTTATCTAATACTGATGATTATTACTAAAAGCACAGGCAGAAAAGTAGGAGTGAAATAAGAACACAGAGCTTGAAAAAGTTTATACTCATCAGTTATGAAGAGGAGTCACATAGCCGTAAATCAACCCATGCAACTTCCTGGGGTCTTCATCAAGACCCTTAGAAGTCTCAATGGAGAAACTAGTCACCAGAAAACTGGCCAAAGAGCAGAAATGCATCTGAACTCTAACACTGCTGAGAAAGCAGTGTGTGAAAGTTTCCCAAGGACTGACAAGCTCTGGAGACCAATCGTGCTGTTGAGACTTTAGGAGCTGATAGACGCATGACACTGACTGTCTGTCAGAAGGACAAGGCCATGGGCACCCACAAACATCAACAACAGATTATACAACTCAGACCCCATCCGAGAAGGCAGTGACTGGTACATGCAGACAAAAACTACAGCATCATTTGCAGACTTGACAGGAGAATGGGCCCCCTGAGGTTCTTCCTCAACACCCACCTAGAAGCTGCTCCCATGCCAACACAGCTCTCTGCTTCTAGTAGACAGCCACATGGGCTTCCCACCACTCCTCCCAAAAAGTAACTAGAAGCAAGCATGTGAGTAGACTGTGTGAGCAAATAAGTAAAAGTGTTTATGAATTGTTATCTGCTATTAATAATAACGGCTTGATTTACTTAATAATAATAGCTTAATGACTAAAAGGTGTCCTAAGCAATACTGATTGTGATTTGTGAATCCCCTCAACTTGTTCTTCTACAAGGGAAAAGGGAGTTTACAACACTGACAGAGGGCTAGTATGATGGCTGGCTGTGGAGATGAAACCAAAAGAAGCATGATCTTAATAGGCTAATTTTCCAGGTCTCCAGTGGAGAAGGTATTAGCCAAGAGCAAAGCTTGAACAGTGTGCTGGCATTCATCGAGCTCCAAGGAAAATGGTCTTTGCTGCCAAATGTAATTTTCCCAGCTGCCAGTAAGGCTCGGTAAGTCCAGAGTCCTGTGACCTTGGACAGAAATTAAACCCTTGCAGACACAAGGGTAGATTTCCACCAGAGAAAAGGGTGAAGAACAGAGGTAAATTAAAAGGACATTATGTTGACAGAAGCTGCTTTTGTGGGGCAAACAAAAGCAGAAAAGTAATTTTTCAGAGTTTTGATTACTTGAATTGAAATAAGCTGCTGACTCAACAGCACTGGCAGCAGATGTATAAGACAGAAAAAGGTTCAGAGTTTGAGAGAGTAAACCACAAAATATAGCTGCTTATTTTCTATTATTCATCGCAGATGGCTGTTGAATTGCCTTAGTGGAGGTAGCAAAGGGCTAACCAAAACCTGAAACTAAACCATGAGCATGTCTTCCCTACTCTTTCCATGGCCCTACGGGACCAGCATCACTGAACTGGGTGATCCCAGGTTCGCTTTCTCTTCTTTGAAAACAAGAACTGACATCATTCATTTGGCTGTGTTTTCAAATGCAACCGGTCAAGTGCCCAAAACTTCACAGTTCATTTTTCTCCAGTTGCAGCAATAATACATTATTAACCACTGCAGCTGCAAGAAAGGAAGTTTAAAAGGCAGATCCAGCCAAAGATGTGAAATTTATTTATACTGCAACTGTAGTGCAACATGTGTGTGCAGCTCCTCTATTATGGCACTTGTACATGACATTATATTAATGTGCAATTAAACAGCCTGACAATCAGAGATGACACGACCTTCTGTCCTGCAGCAATACCCCTGCTACACAAGACTAGTGAGGACTGGGGGTTTAAACTCCTGTCACAACAAGCATAGCAGTGCTAGAAACCATGAGCTGCAATTTTAGCTACAAAAGTTATACTCCTTTATTTCTCATTTAGGAAATGTTTGCCATATATTAAATTGACTGTTCCTAAAGTCTCCTTCCTTTGCTCATCCTGGCTGTTTACCTCTGTTTCACTATGTCTCTTTTGTGCTTGTCCAGCACTGTCTCAAATCTCTCCAGAGCAGCAACGATGTATTGTGAGAGAGAGTGAATCAAGTTAATAGCTGTGCTTGCTGCATTTATGATGCATCAAAGAGTTGTAAGAGGAAAATGCAACTATGGAGAAAAAAGAGTTTCTTCATTTTAGCAGTTTTATTTCCTCCCCCTTTTTATTCATCTCCTTTTTTCTTTTCTTTCCTCTTTTTTTTTTTTTTTAAATTTTGCTTCCTGGATTGTATCCCTCATCCACAGAAAATCTGAGGGAATTCTCTTCAGAGAGGAGGAGTTCTATGTGCTTAACTCCCATCAGATGTCTTCCCTAGAACTATGTATGATAAAAATGAATGTAAGTTGCCATTGATACTGTTTGCCTTTAACAAATGTCAGCCACAAATAATAGAGAACATACTGGACAAGCATTCAAAGGAAAATTTTCTAAAGGAAGTGAGGAATCAGCTGGAGTAGAGGCATGAAAACATTTTTTCTCCATAATCTTATTTTATTATTATTAGATCCAAGTTATAGTGTATATCATGAATTTTTAAAGCAGAAAATTCTTCTTTTTGGTCCAAGGTATTTTATTGTGAGCATATTCAGAATGAGTATGAGCTGACCCAGGGCATGACTTACTCAATCACACGAGTGCAACACTTAAGTATAATTAGTACTTGAATACCTACATTCGATGCACTATCCATGCCCTTTCTTCCTAATTTAGATGGAAAAAGAATTAAAAAGTATGGCTTGGTAGAGCCATCTACTGATTAAAGAGAAGAAAGGAGTAATAGATCAATTCTTTCACCACTGATTTCAGATGAGGCAAAAAGCAAATATAAAAGGAGCGCATCACTACTGAAAAAAGTAATTTACCATTTGAAATTGGGTAACTCCTAGTAAACCAAATAAAAGCTCTGGACAGCTGAAGCATAGCAACAGACTGAATTTTAGATTAATATCTCGGTTCTTTTAAATCTTCAGAGTCATTTATTTAGACAAAGTAGGCCTTGCAGCTAAAAATTTTTTTACATGCTCTTAAGATTGAGAAAAGTTATACTACCACAAGGCTTCTGGTAAAACAGGAGATCATCTGGTCTAGCATATCTACTATCTTATGATTGGTGCTTCAAGCTTTAATAAGTTTTCCACCTGCTGTAAAATTAATGTTTTGATTTTGAGACAGTAGTGGTCTTTTAAAGACAACATAACAAACTAATAAGCAATTAATATCATGCATATTCCACAATTTTTAATGCATGTTAAACTACAAATTACGTATTTAGTAACACTAGCAAATTAACTTTTTGGATGGACTACTGCTGTAAGCTAATATACACTCTGGGAAGATAAAAACAAATAATACTTAGTGTTTCTGAAATTTTATTCTCCACAAGTTAATTCTGTATCACTAACTAAAATATAAGGGGAAGAACGTCTCAAAGAATAAGAAAAATTGGAATGGGAGATATAACAAACTTGTCAGACTACGAAAGTACAGAAGTGTACAGTAGAGTTATCATACATGTAATTTATTTCATTAAGGTCATTCAAAAAGATGTGAATTTAAAATTACTGGTAGAAATATTAAGCACAGAACTATGAATATATATTGTGAACACGCACACACAGACTAAATCATTAGGAAATGCAAGAGTCAATATTTCTACAACAGTTTTACCTAGGTCAAGAACATGTAGTTTTGCCACTCTGTCTTACTAAAAACTTAGTTTAATAAAATCAACAGAATTTAGGTAGATTTTGCCACATCTATGAGTAACTGAACAACACTGGATAATAAATTCTGACTCACATTGCTTAGAGGAAAGATGCTACCCATTCCATGGATAACCACACAAGTTTGCCAAAGAGTTCGGCAAGAATAATGTTATTCTTGTGAGCTGTGAGCTCTTGTGAACTACCCAACATCAGGGACTGCTACAGAGGATGCAAAGCACTGAAGACACTCAAAACTGACCTGTACTTACAAAAGCTGTCCTGTTATATATCTAAATCACTATGTAATACAACTTTATATTTTACACTATCATAGACCTATATGGAGTCACACCTTACTTAGTTGAATCAAAATTAGTCTAGAGAATTTAAAATCAAAGCAGACTATTAATTGAAATAGAATTATCTATTATTTTTAATTAACGTATGACAACTTTCATTTAAACTGCAGAGGAACTCAACATAATACTAATTATGTTTTCTTAGTATACTTGATGAACATGCCCTATTTATTTCTTCTGAGCACCAGGAAATATGGGTTTCAAGCACTGCTCTAAGGTACTTAAACTATCTGCTCTTCTATACAGTTATGTAGTTTAGTACACATTTTATAAACTGTGTGAAATATCATATATGGCTTACAGAATATACTCAAGATGCAGCACATTCAGTAACAAGATGAAATAGATCTTAATCATCTGGAAACATAAAATCTCTTTGACTAGAGTCACATATTTTTCAAATGTGAAGACAAAAACTCATTTGGAGTTCATAGTAGCATCTCCTTTTCACTCAGGTGATATCTTACATTTTCCTCTGCTCTAAACTATGCACCCAGTATATGAAAAATATGCTAAGACACAGAAAGAAGGCACTTCCAGAGTGATATGTTAAATATAAACCACATTTCCATTTATTTTTCCTTTTAGCATTTGGAATATAAACAGCCATATAACGACATTACTTGGTATTTTTATTGCTACTATATAAACTCAAATACAAATAATGATTTTAAGTTATAGTTCAGAAATGAAACAGCAGGTTAGTAGCTTATAAAGCTACTGCATTACATTGTGATAATACTGCTTTAAAAATAAACATGAGGGTTTCTCAGTTCAAGAACTAAACTTTTTTGAATCCAAATGCAATGGCCCCCCATTCATTAGGCAGACAGCAAAGCTTTTGTGATACTCAGGAATCTGAATGTAATGAATGCTTAGTGAATAAATTTTGATATTAAACTTAAATTCTTATATTAGGAAAATAATACTACTACATCTACTGATGTGCTGGTGGGCACAATTGGTATTTCTTTTATATAGTCATTTCAATCCCAGATCTCCAGATGAAATGCAAATCTAATAGTTGCATCTGTCCTTCTTCTGGAGACAAAAAAAAATGGTATTTAAGAGTCATGTACACCAGTGAAGTGAGCATCCAGCACCACTTCAACTATAGGCTTATTTCAATACTACCTGCGTAACATCTAACTCAGTGATGTTTGTTCCTGCACTTCTGCTTGATGAAAGGCATTTCATTAGCCTGAAAGGGGAAATCTAATGATGCCACGTGTTGAAATACTTCATCATCATTTGGTGCTACAGAAAAGCCTGCTGTTTGTCCTCACGCTCTCCGCACAAGTGTGACTGTTCCTCTCTAGTTAACAAATTTTAGCTTGCATTAAACCTTATCTGTAAACATGGCAGTAATGCAAAATCAGCAATTAAGGCCTCAATAGCTTCCCCCAATTAGAGCTGTTCTGTGCCAAGAGCTACAGCAGAGACAGATTGTGTGCTGGGTTTATTAACTCATTCTTTTTGCAGTGGAACAGCTAAGTGCCTCTTTTCTGGCCACATTACGGTAGATATAGTTATTTTACAGTGGCATATACCTCTGCCTTAAAAAAAAAAACAAACCACACAAACAAATCCCCTAGAACACTGAATTTTTCATTGGAGAGCTTTCACATCTCTATCAAAGTGACTACTGTCTCTAACTGAACTGCAATCTGTGCATTGCCATACCTGTTGCTATACAGGCAGCAATTCTTTTATTGGTTTCAGTTTTGAACCATCCAAACCAAATTCTTTTTCTACCTCTGTTCACCCCCAATCAGTGCTTTCCCTGTTCCCAACAAACCTGTATACCATAAGTGCTCTGATGGAGACTTTATTCAAATCGGTGACCATGCCTTCATCAGTTTTGGGGGGAGAAAGAAACTGTTACAACAAACCTTCATATTTGCATAGACATGATAGGCAGAACGAGATGATAAATTTAGATGGAGAAAAAAATCTTTCAGTAAAGAAGAAATGCCATGAGGTTTGAAGGATAGCTTTAACATTTCAGCTATCAGAGTGGAAGCTCTTTGAGGCAGGGCCCACGACATCGTTAGGCATTACTATTCTCCCCAGCACAGTCCCACAATGATTAATTTTCACTGCAGCACTAGAAATCATGAACAATTATAAGCTGTGGTCTTACAAAGTGCTGCATCTCTTCAGCACCTTTTTTATTTAAATGCACATAAAGACGCAGGCCTACAAGAAACGATATTATGGAAGTCAGATTTCCCTCAGCAACTGAACACACATTTAAGTTTAAATGCTAGAAAATGTCATTCACCGCACCCATCAGGATAACCAGAATGCAATATTAACGGCAGTTCATGCACCAGAGTGCATTTAATTTGATCATTAATATTTCAGACTGAATTTGAAAGAGAAGAAAAAAGGAGAAACCAAGATGCATATGTAACAAAATTTATATTTCATGAACCTTAATTGCTGTAACTAGGGCACAGGGATTAAAGGCCTGTGCCTAAGGCATCTGGTCCTGAGGACAAGATACTACACAGGAATTTCAATTTTTGGTTTCAAAAATTAAGTTTTTTAACCCTACTGATTCTGAAGAAAAGCCGAAACATGAAATCTGAACAAATCCCATTTATATGGGATGCAATCCTCAAATTACTTATCTACCAAGAAAAAGAATTTTGACAATGAGGAAATTCTCTATACAGCTTAGGTTTTAATAGCATTTTCTGGGATTGATGGAAGTTTACTTTATGAAATTGCTGTAACAAAGCATTGAATGAAACGATCGAATTCTTTACTGCTATGGTGAGCCCTGCGGCTGGTGTGTAACACCTCCAAACACATGCAAACATATACATATATTTTCAGAGGTATCTGCACAATCAAGGGCAGATTTGGCCCTCTTTAGCAGAGGTCTTTCCTCTACATTTGTACATAAATTCACTGCAGGTCTAACTTACTGAACAAACACTAATGACGATTGAAAATGAAGAAGCTCCTGGTAATCATGCATTGCTAGTTGACTTTCTTCCATTTTCACTATTTCAGTCATGGTGATCCCAAGAGCTATGTTTTCCTTTATAGCTCTCTAAAGTTGACTTCAAAGGGTAGCAAGTAGCATTCCCCATTTCAAATCCCCTGGTTTAACTCAGTTCATCTACTGTACACTCAGCTTAGCCACGAGCATCAGTGAGAGCACAGCTGTGGCACTACCATGGGTTAACTCAGGTCAATGAAAATCAATGTCATCCACAACTCCCTCCTTTTTCCTAGACTGAAAAGCTTGACATGTACTGAAGGAGGCTGTACTTCTTTACATGCTTTCCTACTGACAAGTAGAAATTTGGTCCATTAGCTTAAATCTTTTTAATTAGTACAAATCAATTAAGTATATTAAGAAGTTTATCTGTTTGTTTAAATGAGAACAGGTATTTACTCTTTCTAGTAACTTCCAGGAAGGAAAAACATGTTTATTTTGCTATCAGAAGATCAATTATTTATCTAGAGGCTGGTCAAGGGAGTGTTTCAGGTAATAGAGTAAGGAAAAAAGGGATTCTGGAGAATCAAACAAGAGGCACCACCTCATCACAGTTTTAAACTCAAGTTTTGTTCAGGTTGCAGCGGAGGTGAGATTCACCTTGAATATTTTTAGGAAAAATTACTGTAAGCCACAGAATAGCATTATACAGAAACACAGCAGAAATGACTGATCTGTTTGTTCAGAAGAGAGAAAAATATCAAAAATATCACAGGCAAAAATTGTTTTCTGACATCAAGAGTTCTGGAAAATACACCTTAAAAAACACTTGGAAATGTATTTAACCTCTGGGTTCTCTTAGGATATACACTGCATTATGGTATGATCGTGTCAAAATAATGTGTCAAAATCATGTCAAAACTATTTACAAAAAACATTTACTTTTCTATTTTCTCCTTCAGCTCAAAAAATCCCAAAGCAATACATCTAAAGACTGTAGGTATATTATTGTATAAAAGCTGCTAGAGTAACATTTATCCTCAAATAAGTACGGTATGAGGCCCATCAGTATAAATTTTCCTCTCATTGCCCATAAATCTCATCTAATTCAATTCCACAGCTTCTCCACAGATTCCTCTTTGTCTCTTTGTGCAGCTTCAGTTTTCGAAGCACCTCAGACACCCAACTCCCATGGTTTAACCAACGTTCTCCACCGGCTGCTAAGCTGTTATCATTAGCTGCAGCTCCCTTTCACCATTTCTAAGCATTTCCTTCATCCCAAACGATTAGAAAGCATTTGAAAATAATCTTCTCCAATAATCCTCTACAAGCACTCAGACCTAATTCTTCAAAATAACCTGAATCTTCTGAAATTGTAGTGACCCAGCAATATCCCGTTTAGCCTCTGGGTCTTGGGCAAGTCCTATGCCATGCAATGGCTTACGCTCTAGAAACAGAGCCTTCGTATTAACTATCTACCTTTTAAAAACAGCAGTCTTCTGATTTATTAAGAACTCTAGGACCATCAAAATAATTCCATTCCTGTTTTTCCTGCAGTGACATCACAACAGAGCAGTCTGCTTCCTTTCTTTTGCTCCTTACTCCTCCTGCTGTATTTTTAGTGTTAATACACCTCGCACCCTTATTGGGAAAAAATACTGTGAGAGATTCTGTTCCAACACAGGAAGGTAGATCTTAGAATGTTTTAATCTGCATTTTTTCAAATCTCGCTTTCACTAAATCACACCAGCTAAAATTTACATGCAAACATAGATTCACTGTTGAGAAACTTTTTGCTTCTTGCACAGCTTTTCCTGCAAAAATGTTTGATCTTATGACTTGGCAGAAGCAATTAAAAATGTACCTACAAAGAATAGTGAGATCTAATGAAAGAAATGATTACATACACCAGAAACAGCTGATCTAGTTCATCCACATGTTCTCATATACATCAAAAAGTAGGATATTTGCCTATTTTTAACATTTCCCTTTCTCTTATTTTTCTTCAGGATTAGTCTACACTAGAATTTTCATTATTAAAAAAAAATACTAAAACTCAGGATTATTCAATGACTTGAAAATTGTTTGTGGACATATTGTGTAGGTAGATTTCCTCAAGAAATAATGAGTTTTGTCATCTCGAAATTCTGCAAGTGGACTCAACAGATTCATCCTCCACAAAGTCCCACCGACCTTCCTCTATGGGACCACGCAAATACACACTCCCTTTGCTGAGCTCTGAGATGGTAAGGGGTAAACCACACATCTTAAGGCCAGGTATTATATTACTTGCAGATATCATCGTACCAGTCTAGAGGGTAAGAGTTTCCAAATCAGTGTGGGGCAGAACATGCCTTTTATAAAATTTGGAGGTAAGAAAACTGATGTCTTCTGAAAATCTGACCAGTGATATGCTGCATTGGGAAAGGAAAAAGATCTTGTAGCACCATCTCTAACTCATTCCCTCACCCCTTAAAATAAGGTTGTTGCATTTGAAAAATATGGTCAATTTCTGCATGTCTGGGGGCAGAAATCTACCTCCACAATTGCAGACCAGTAGCCCTATCAGTTATGAAATTATCTCGTGGGCCATATGAGATATCTCATATCAACCATACCTCATGGTTGGACTTGATGATCTTAAAAGGTCTTTTCCATCCTCAATGATTCTATGATATTCAGCCTTCAGAATTGTTCTGCCAGTTAAAATGTGAATAAAAGTACCTTTGACATTTTCAGCATCTACATTTAAAGGTGAAACCATTCAAGACTTTAGATTTTGTGCTACAATTCTATCTCGAATACGGCAAAAGAGACATAAGGCCTTATCAAAGTTACCAGCTTCAGACTTCTTGCCTTCCTCTTAGCGATGCCTATTTCTAAAACAGAGATTGATAAGCAATCATTTCTGTCAGTAAAACCTGGAGGAAAAAAATGCAAAATATTTACTTTTATATATAAAAAAAAAAAAAAACACCAACAAAAATAAACAAAACCAAAATAACTCAGATACCTGAACAAATCCTGACTGTAAAAAGAGACACTTCATAGAATGAATCAATGAAATGTATTTTCCAACCAACAGTGTTAGTGTTCATAATCTATTAAAATAGACAGTGACCCAGTCCGAGCAGGGGGGTTGGACAAGATGAACTCCAGAAGTCCATTCCAACCTCAACCATTCTGTGTTTCTGCACCCCAAATTATTAAAAATAAATTCTGAATTATTCCAATGTTTTCTGTACAGTGCTAGCACTTAACAGCTTGGACCGTGATGAGTGCTAGCCAACCTACATTTCTAGAAAGAGAACTTATGAAGAGCTGAAACAGAGAAAATAAAGAAGTGGTGGATGAAAAGAGATTACAGTCATTTTACAGACAGAATAGTTAAGCTGAGCAAGCCTGTTTCCCATTTACACTAACAGCATCCTTCACTCTGCTGGCAGTATAAGGGGCCTTAATGCAGCTTTAAATTTAATTTATGTAGTGTACAGTGGGCTTAGTATAATTGAGAATAAGGCTAGAATGAATCAAAGTGCTCAAGATTACAAATTACATCTCTGAAAAAAGACTCAAATTTAACTCTTTACATCCATAGTCCAACATGTAAGCATAAAGATGTCTGTCTTCTAGAAAGAGATTATTTCATTAATAGTGCAAAAAGCTCTGAAAACCTTACTGCAGTTTAAGATGTAGGGGCTACAGAAAAAGAAAAGATATTTGTTACCCTTCTTGTTACAAGTATGGGAAATTAAGCTTCTAGCTTTGTTGTTAGGACATTGCTGTTCTTTTTAATTTATACATACATATACACACACACACACAGATGTTTTTTTCTTGGAAGGAAAAAGTAGAATTGTATTTCTCCTCAACCAAAAATTCTTTCTTTCTTAAAAAATTTCTTTCTTATTTGTATCTCTTTTAAGTCTCAGCCTTTTTAGGATTATCAGGAACAATATATACGGACGGAGTTAAAAAAAATGTAACTTTGAGAATAATATCATGCATCAAATTCAGTGCTACAAACAGAACTGCAGCCTGGTAAATCTTCAGCACCTCTTTGAAACACAGAAGTCAAAAAATTTAGCCTCAGAATGAAACCTAAGCCACCCCAGGTGACGAGTCTCCCCCTCCCTCGGACAGCAGGTGAACACCACGCAACTTAACAGCAGGA
>NW_008585102.1:42992-51359 GCF_000691845.1 Merops nubicus
AAGAATAGACAATATGACCAACGTAGTATCTGGCCTTGAATGATTGATGGAGAAAACAATGTTCCTTAAGAATGATACCATACGAGGAGTCGAGGACCTTTACTCTCTGCCACAGAAGTCAGAGAGACCAGAATGTATTTGGCAACTGAAAGGACCATGTACAGAGCAGCTCTAGTTTGCTTTCATTATGGCAAAAAAAAAACCCCAAGCCAGTTTTTCTTCCCCTCTCCTGTGGTAACACTACATCCTGCTGAGGTATTTATAGAAACAGTTTGAAAATACAGTCTCAAGAAAAAAAAATAATTATTGTTCCGAGGAAGTATTACTGTTCTAACTGCATCAATGAAAATTACTTTCACCAGCAAAACAATTTCATTTGAAAGTACTTTATTACTATTATACTAATCTAGTGATTAATAATTTAGTATACCAATCTCGGTTAAAATGGAGGCTTTCTCCATTCTTAGTTAAGCCTCACGTTATTTTTTTTCCACATTCTCTCACTATATTTGACTAGATAACACGTTCACTGTATCAAGTAAATACCAAAGACTACATTCTCTACAAGTAGTCTGATAAATAAGAACAAAAAATAAAATCAAGAATAAAAAATATAAAATATATTTATCACAATAATGCCTAAAGGCCAACCAGAAGTGGTTTCCTTTCTAGATACTGTACAAAACCAGTAATTACGACGACTCCTTCAGAAAACCCTTTCATACTATTATTTTGTAAGATTTAATATATTATTTTCTCTTTAAAGACAAAAATAAGTTTGCATGGGAAAAGAAAATATATCAATTCACTCCCAGGGGAGGGGATCTTGGAGCAACAGTGTCTAAAAAAATATTTCAGGAACAAAGAACAGAAAGTACCATGAGCTCCCTGCTCAAAAACAGTCCTAATTTGATTCTACAGTAGTGGAAAACTTTTGCTATTAAACTTTGTCATTCATTATTTTTGCAATTAACAGGTAGAGGAACCATGCTGAAGAGCCTTCCCTTCAGTAAGAAGACAGTGTGCAACTTTTTTCCCCAGATTTAGTCAATGTTGTGTGTTGCTAATTCCTTACTGACATGCTAACGAACACAACCTTCCCAAAGTTCATCCCAGATAAACTGAAGATGGTGAGGGCCAGTTTGGCAACTGATCAACAGAGAGAAAGAAGATCAATCTTTTAAAAGATTTATACACTTCCATTAATTATCTTCCTAATTTATGTGCATCTTAAGTGATCCCTCTGAGGCTCCATTTGCATGGTCTTGTAACCTCTCAGTATGATGGCAATGACACGTTTCACACATTACAATTATTAAAAAGCTGCAAAATCTGGAAGATTTACTCTGTAGTGGAGTTCACTGAAAAGAAGTATATGCCATCAGTAGCTTAGAGACTGCATTATTATTTTTCCTTAATTTCTAAGTAGGCTTCAATATTAGCATTGATCTTCAAAACACTTCTGAGCTTTCCAGGAGAGTCTCTGCCTGTCCTAATCAGTAAGGGCACTCCTGGACTCTAGATTCAGTTCTCATACCAGCTGAAAATCTTACTATTTGGAAAACACAGGGCTTGTACCAGGTTTTCAGTTTCAGTGGTTTAATGTGACACAAATGCGTCAAGATACAGTTACTGCAAACTCTCCTGTCCCTCAACTCTTTGTAAGTCTGAAATTTTGTCCTGCTCTATACAATCTTTCTTCACAAGATTATAAAGTTTCCTTTTTATCTCCGTTGACTTTATTAAAGAAATTTCACACTATTTGGAACTGAACTATATATATTTTATCTGGAAAACTCAACTAAGCGATGATTAACTATAATAACACACCAATATCTTTTTGAATCTTCAAAGCTCCATTGCAAGTTAAAGAGATTAGAAACACAAAATGCAGCACAACATCTAAAATTAAGTATAACAGATCTGAAAGGGTACAGTATACAGTATAATACCCACATTTTTGTTCAGTAACACTTCATTAATTTAAAGAACAGTGAAGGATAAAATTCAGCCTCCACATACATTATTTTTCACCTTCAACAAAATATTTCACATGGCTTGCTATGATTGCATAGGAGTGTTTTAACTACATCATGACATTTGTGAAAAGCTGTTCAACTTGCAGATCTTTTACACAACCTAAAATAAAACACAAACTTTCCAGGGTAATACAGACCCAAATCCCTTTATTTGTATTTAAACAAGAAATAAGAACATTTCATAGTGTGCCTTTTTGGCAATTTTGCTTTGGTACGCATCTAAAATGTATTCTTCATACATAATCATACATAAAAATATATAACTAACAACTGATTCACATATGCTGTTGCCTGAATATGTTGTTGCTAGGCAACTGCTATAAAGCATTTTGCACTGCTTGCAAAAATCTGAATGAAAGATTCGAGGAGAGATTGTTTCTAAAAAACTAGGAACAAAACTTACTTCTGGAATGACATGAACAATTCCTTGTGTGATTCAAGGATTTATAAAGAATGTTCCTTCTACAATTACCCATTTGAGAAAGGAAACTCCTCTGAGTAGGATTTGAAGGGCATTTTACAACAAGGAAATTCATGTTCTGTGCATGTGGCTAATGTTCCTGCCTGGACTCTAAACCAAAGCCACCAAAGTTAATGGGTTCCTTTAAACTGACTTAAGGGCCTTTTCACCAGGTCTTTAATGTCCACCGTAGGACAAAAATGACAGACCTATAAACAAAAAGCCAGAAGGCAATTATCTCACATGAGATACAAATAAGCTCTCAGTAAAATTTAATCATCTCACAGTGTTCAAGTGAAACAGATTGTCTACAAATGCTTCTTTTTGTAATCTTCATAGAGCTGAGGTGTAAACTCTGAGGCTAACGATATTACATGCAAGAGTAAAAATAGAAGCATCTATAATCCATTGATAACATGGATGTGATATGCTATCTGCAAAAGAGAGACTATTTGTCCCTTCAGAGAAGGGCCATCCATTACAAAATTAACAGACCTTTGGCTATCAGACCGCTTGAGGATTAAGAGGTGGAAAAGCACATCAAGGAAAGCAACTGGGAAACACAGCATCACTGAAGGCTTACCACAAGCCTAGTTTCTTTAAACACAAGCATTAGCATAAAAAAACTGTTGGACTTTCTGTCCTTGTTTACAGTGGCTACAATATATTCCTTTCCATTCCCTGCAGAATATGCTTAATCAATAAGAACCAGTCAGAAGCTCAAAATAATTGTTCTTTCCATAATGACCCAATTAGAAATCCATATATTTTCCATTTAAATCTTCAAATCCATTCATGTAACTGTAGCAAGACATACTGAAAGCAGTAATCATTGGTATTTTAAATGATACTTTCAGTATTAAGTAGTAAATGTGACTAGCTTCTTTAATGGATTACAGTGTAATCCTTTTAATTCCATATCTCAGGTTGTCTTGAACTAGCATGAAAAAGGAGCTCCTTTACAAGGGAGGAATCTGGCATCTAAATCCTGTCAGTCTGCAGCTTTATAAAAATTACAATAAATTCATTATAAAGAGGAAGCAAGTTTGTATAGTTTCATTTGAATTATTTTCATGCTCTGAGATGTAACTCATAGTTCAGGTCATCTGTCAGGATGCAGTTATAAATGGCAATCTTGGTCTTTTCAAACCGGCTGAACCCATTTCCTATAGATAACAGTACAAAATAACATATAGCAAGCATGTCCATTCCAGGCTGCACTATTTGCTTGGGCTTTTCCAATTGTTTTGTTTCTTAGAACATGTTATGGCAACTCAAAGAAAGAGAAGAATCTTAGCTCTGCCCTCTGTATTCATCACGACCCACTTGCAAAGCCGCTGCCGTCAATCAGTGCAATCCCAAACTCAGGCCATTTTGCAGATCCCTTTGCTTTCTTCACCCTGAGCCTATACACAGCATCAATTAAATGGCAGAATTTTGTAAGACACGTACTGCACTATTTCTAAAGGAACCAAGCTGCAGAGATTCGTATTCATAGCATTGTTAGTGCTGATTGATTGAAGACAGTTAACAGCAGAAGGAGAAACACTATGTTCATTTCCAGAAAAGGTACCTGTAATGATCTGGAAGTATGGTTAAAAATAGGAGGTTTTATATGGTAAAACTTTTCATTTCGTGACTAAGAGGAACCTGTTATTTATTACTCAATCAAAACTGACTGGCAGGTACAATTTTCTTTGGATAGCAGTATTAGAGTATAAGCCGAACCACTCAGGAAATAATTCTACTCAGTATGTGGAAACACATCAAAATCAGTATTTATTCACCAGCTGAGTGAAAATTTCCATTAGATAGGATCCTTTTGTTCCGTGACCAAGGCGTGAAAAGAAAAAAACCAAGACAGAAACAAATAAACAGAAAGATTATGACTCTGAAGGTTGATATGGGTCAAAACAAGGCTATCGAAGTGACACAATGCTCGTTTTTAATTAGACTTCCTAATGTGACATCAAATTGTTTTCCTTCTAAGAAACAGCACTTCAACAAGGCATGAAATCCTCACAGTTTATTAGGAGGCAACAAAGGGATTCCAATCTGCTACAAGAAAGTTTCAGCCTATGAGCACAGCCAGCGCAGTATAAAATTGTGTCATATGAATTTTAATGTGACACAAGTATGAAAGATTCCAAAAGAACAAAGGCAGCACAGTCCTGTTCCGTGCTACACAAATGACCTATTCTGATCTGAACAGCACACCACATTACAATCAAATTTATTTCAAAGGAGGGTCGCACAGGTCAAATGTAATGGCTGCAAGAATGAGGTATTTCCTTTATGTAGTATTAGAGAAAAGCAAAATATCAAACAGCGCAGGAATGCCAGAGCACTGAAAAGAAAGGCATATGTAGGCTGCAGGGAGACAGATTTTTAATATATGCTTTAATTACAATTATCCTCACTGACTAGAGTTTCAAAGTTTCAAAGATACTTGTGATAACACAGTGTCACGTATACGTGTGACATTATCTACTGCACAGGCTTTACTATGCATTTTAAATTTCAAGGCACCATAGGAATGTTTTATACACAGCTCATGCTTAACCAAAGTAAGGAGACAGGCTAAGTGGTCTCAGTGGCTGGGTGTCATTTAGTGGCCTGGTACCTCCACTGCAGAAATCGTGATATTCCCAACGGAGGCTGACATCAGATTCCAACAGTAACAGAGAGGCTGGCAAAGCTCCTCTTTTTGGCAAGCCATCTCAGCCTACGTCACAGAATGCTTCTCTAACAACAGAAAGAAATCAGAACAACAGGGTCTACTTGAAAATACTGGCCTGCCAGAAAATATACAGAAGTCCATTCATTCCAATGGTAGATGTGCACCTGATGATTATGGTGAAAAGAAGGCAAAAAGTCTTGATGGTCAGGTATCACCAAAGAAAAAGTAAGGGCAAGTTCTTGCAGTACTTCTTGCCATGTATTTCCATTGAGATTTGGGCCTCATCTTTGACTTAAAGAAAATTTCTGAACAGAATCACTTATTGATGGCAAAATAGCTCCAAGTCCTGACCATGTGGTTCAGGATGGACATCTGTCTGTCCACTATGACTGGAGATGACACTCCATGCATACCATGAATCCAATTAAAGATATGTGGGGAGTAGGTAGCCAAGCCAAGGTAACAAGTACTTAGAGCAAGATATAGCTGTAATGTGTAATAAGTCAGAGGTAAAATTATATCTCATTTAAAAAGAAAAAAAAAATCATAAGAGTTCCTATATAATGAAGTACAAAGTCAATAAAAGTAGGCAATCTAAAGAGGACTTACATCTTGGGTTTTTGAAAATTAAGTTCTTGAAAAGCTGAATTCTACCAGAAAGGTCACTCCAAGTCAGAGGTCATTTTGGTTTTTTTTTTTTTTTTTAATAAAATGAAATACATTATCTGATTTTGCTCTGCGGAATCATGTCGTTCAGCTTTACCTGAAACTTCCTAGGTTGCATTAGATTGCAGTATCTTCCATTTGATTCCCAGCCAGGGGTCCCTCAGTCACAGAACAAGACAGAATAAAAGCTGCACTGGAAGAATTTCCGTAATGAGTTGGCCACCAGCCTACAGGTTAGAATCAGTTTTATTGCCCAAGTCTAGCACTAAAAATGGCATTAGTCACCTCAACTCTCCAAGTTCTAATCAACCTACTTTTCAGGAGACATCAAAATATTCAAAGAATGTAGACCATTATGACCAAATTTTTTAAAAAATAGTACAAAAATTCTGTAACTTCCAGTGTATAAGAATGAAACATGACCAGCAAGAGATACAACTCTATATTAGTTTCACATTTATCTTAGCCTGAGTTTCCAGAACCCACATCTCTTTTCCCCACTTTCAGTATTTTTTAGAGGTTAAAATTATTCACTTCTTACAACAGACAATTCTATCCCCTACATTACGGCAGCTCTAGTGCAGTTCATTAGGGTTTGGACTTAGAGGTAGACATAAGGGAAAAAAATACAAACCTTTCATGTCTCACTTGCTGAATAAAAATTGCATTAATTTAGAAATTCAGTCACAAGAATCCAATTAGCTATGGATATATACGCAGATATTCATACCTTTCAATCACCACACTGATTTGAATTTTGATGCTATTTTCCATAAAATATAATCCATTTTACATTGTACTTAATAGATTTATTCAGATGTGCATCCCCATGTCATATTTAAGCTTATACTACCACCTGCCTGAGGCTGTGTAGTCTCAATTGTCATCCCCACACACACCTCTTCAGTAGGAGAAAATCCTCCATAGACACTGTATGAACTATTCCACTTCTGCTTAGTGTAGAAGTACAATAATCACTCTGACCATGAATAATATCCACTCCAAGAAAATGGTTATATGTCCCCCCAGAAAAATCAGATTCATGTCTTCAAAAGAAAAAAAAAAAATCAAGCTACCTAAGATAAACTGCAATTAAATATCACTGTCTTTATGATTTCATTTTCACAAGTCAGCAAGTATCATCCAAGATTACTGTAATATGAACTCTACATTTGTTGCACATATGCTATACCCATAGATATACCAAGTATTTGCATACATAGAGACATGCACATACATCATTTTGCTCTTAAAGGATGCTGATACCTTCAAATACAGATTTGCAAACAAAAAAGATTAACTCTGCTTCCAACTACCAGCATCAAGGTGATGTGTTGGGCCCATCTGATAACACTGCTGAGCTGGGGAAAAGCTGATGAGCAAAGGTTAAGCAGAGGACTGCCAGAAACAAAGGAAGGCTTAGAAATTGCTTCTTTAGATAGACTAATGCTTGACTGATGCATGGAGTGACTAGGGTTGCAAAATCACTAATAAGAGCATCCATTCTCTTTGGATTTACACCATCTCTCAAAAATTTGGAGTTGGTGCTATTAAGGGTTCAGACCAAACTCTTCTGCACTCTTTTTAAATTAACAGCCCTGCCGAAGCAACCAAGTGTTCCAAAGGTCAGTTTATGACTAGTCTCCCACCATCCTGCACAGTGTCTGCAAGCAAAGCACAGCATCTGGGGGGAAGGGAGAAGGGAGGAGGAGATAAATATTAGCACTGTGATAAGCTCGCACAGCACGCCTTGGAGGAGGGCAGATTTCACATGGTCCCTGCTCTGATGGGTTTCGGTGAGGCAGGGAGAGCCAGCCCACCCTTCTGGAGTGGAGAGCGAGGGACCCTGCACTTTTCTGCACACCGAGAGAAAAAACGGAGGGTGAACCCAAAGAAGAGTCCCAGCCCCAGCCAGGTTCAGTCTCAATCCCGCAGAGACTCCAGTTTGGGATTGTTGGCAACATCGGCAGCTGTGCAACCCAGCAGAGGCCGCGGGGCTTCCAGCCCCCCTGAGCCTTCTCTCTCTCACACACACAGGGCAGCAGAATGCCCAAACTGAGCGGTCCCGGGACTGTCGGAACTTCAGGGAACCCTGACCCTGCGTGCTCTCGGTTCCACCTTCACCGCCTTTTTCAGGTCTCGTGTACCCCGGCCGGGAAGGTGCCCGAGGCCAATCCGATAGCTCGGTGTTACCCCCGGGCGCCCCGAGCACCCCAGTGGGTACCGCGGCCAGGCACCCTCAGCTGAGAGCCCGTCGCCCGTTTTGATCGCTGTCAGCCTCTGCATCTGCCTCTCGGTCCCCGTGGCTGCCACCTCCCCGCCTGCTGCGGGCTCCCCTTCCCCAGGGTCCCCACGCCCTCGGGCACCCCACATCCCCCCCTCTTCTCAATTACGAGAGGGCTGCTCTGGCACCAGCCTCCGGTATTTTCAGACCTTGCCCTGGCTGAAGGCATCCCTTTCCCAAAAAGGGAGAAGGAAGGAGGGAGGGAGTGAGATCTGTGCACAAAGTTTTCACAGCTCCT
>NW_008585103.1:0-20256 GCF_000691845.1 Merops nubicus
ATTCTCTGCCTCCCTTTCCTCTGCCTCATGTTTAGACTCTCTCTATGTCAATTAAATGAGCGTTTGGGCTGTCAGGTGAATTCTGGAGTTCAGTCTTTTCCTTCCACCCTGCTAAGTAGTTTTTCAATGTGAAGAGTCCCCACCCCTGGAGGGGTTTCCAAGCTGTGGAGATGTGGGGTGAGGGACACGGGGCAGTGGGGACCTGGCAGGGCTGGGGGAAAGGTTGGACCCAATGATCTTAAAGGTCTTTTCTAAGCAGAAAATTTCTGTGATTCTAAGGATTAGCTTTGCCTCCAACATCTCTTTGACTTTCAGAGGGTGATGACTGACTTTCTGGCATCTCCACTTGAAAGTGTTGGTCTGAAATGCCCCAAAATTGACAAATGCTCCTGCTGATTACACAGAGAATCCATTGATGGAAGGAGCATTAACCCCAAAATTTGTACTGAGGTGGTCTTCAAAGTTAGACATCCAAAGATATGGGAACTGGAGCATCTCTGTGCCAGGCCAGGCTGAGAGCCCTGGGGCTGCTGAGCTGGAGAGGAGAAGCCTCAGAGGGGATCTGAGCAGTGCTGAGCAAGAGCTAAAGGGCCCCGGGGGGCAAGAGGCTGGGGCCAGACTCTGCTCAGTGGTGCCCAGGGACAGGACAAGGGGCAACGGGCACCAACTGGAACCCAGGAGGTGCCACCTGAGCAGGAGGAGAAACTTGTTTGGGGTGAGGGTGCAGAGCCTGGAGCAGCTGCCCAGAGAGGCTGTGGAGTCTCCTGCTCTGGATAGATCCCAAAGATGCCTGGACACCCTCCTGGGCACCCTGCTGGAGCAGGGGCTGTGGATGAGTAGATCTCCAGAAGTTCTCCCAACCCCACCATGCTGGGATGCTGTGAAACAGCAAAACACCCAAGAGGATGAAGCTCTATGGGCAGGGAAGGGATTAAACACCTCTGGCCAACCCACCAGAGGAAGGAGAGTGGATCCAAAAAGCCTGTGATCTCCTAAGTGGTTGTGAGTCACAGACAGACACAGGGACGGGGAGGTGCACGCACGGCCCCCCCTTGCACGTCTGTGCCCCACGTGTGTGAGCCGTGTGACACGAGGACAGACCCCACTGGGCAGCTCTGCCGCGAGTGACTTCTACAGAATCCACATTGTATGCGCTGTGCAGTTCCAGACAAGACACACAGTGTGTACAATGCAGGTGCTATAAAGTCAAGTGTCTCCCAACCAGCTGGAAAACGTGCAAAATTCTACAGGGGCAAAGCCCTGAGGGCAGATTCTTCTCATTGGTGCCCAGAACAGGACACGGGGCAACAGGCACCAACTGGAACCCAGGAGGTTCCACATGAACATGAGGAAAATCTTTGGGGTGAGGGTGCAGAGCCTGGAGCAGCTGCCCAGAGAGGCTGTGGAGTCTCCTGCTCTGGAGAGATCCCAAACCCTCCTGGCTGTGACCCTGGGTGAGCTGCTGGAGCAGGGGGTTGGAGGAGATGATCTCCAGAGGGTCCCTTCCAACCCCCACCATCCTGTGATTCTTTGGTGGCCACCCCAACTCCCTGCTCTCTGTTGGTTCTCTTGTGTAGATGTCTGGTGGCAGTGGCTTTCCTGCCACGTGGCTTTTTGTGTGTCAAAACTATGAGGGAAGTGGTGGCAAAGTGGCTGCTAGAAGACAGCTGATGAGTAAAGACCTTCTGCAGGTCTGGAGAAATGCAGCCTCAGTTCCTTGCTACTTGAAAACCTCTCTAAAGAACAATCTGGTTTTCCAGTCCCTCTGTGTGGCAGTTTCCCAATATGAAATGGGGCTAAAAACACCCTCTTGTCTTGTTAGGCAGGAATATTTTGAGGCAAGGATGATTTCTGCTTAGATAGACACGCAGAGAACATCATCACAGGGTTCTGGTGCTCAGGTCCAGAATCAGGTTGGCTTCTCTAGCTATTGGTCATGCTTCTTAAGACCTTCTTCCTATGACAGCTGCAGGGAGCTTGAAGTCTGCTGGGGAATTTATTGTTAGGCATAATATCATCAGAATAATTTGATGTCGTTGCCTCAGTAGCATCATTGGTTGAAGCACCATCCATGGAACCATTCCAGGGGAGGTTGGATGGGGCTCTGAGCAACCTGCTGTAATTGGGGACATCCCTGTGGGAGGTTGGGCTAGATGGCCTTGAAAGGTCCCTTCAACCCCAAATATTCTGTGATTCCATGATAATTTCTGTATTTTTGTTGGGTGCTGGCAAGGAATGAGTCTCTTTGTACCCTCAGCATCTCCTTTGCAAGAAGGAGGCTGCAGACTCTGATGGAGCTGTGCTCCCAGCGAAGAGGTGGATTGAAAAGACTCCACAGAAATCCTTTGAGTCTGACACCAAAGACCAACAACATGTTCTGGTTCCCTCAGCAGCTTGGAAAGAAGATGCTGGAGGGTGATTTTTGCTCCTTGCCCCCACTTTGGAAATTTCCAGGCAGGATAAAACCTCCGCTGTTTATTGTTCACACAAGTGAAAAAAAAAACCCACCCCAGCTTTTGGGGCAAAATCCTCTTCTCTGTCCCTACGTGGAATGATTCCACTGCTGTGGCGTGGGCAGGATCCAGTGCCCACTGCAGGGAACTGGACTTTTTCCACCAACTCCAGTGGGTCTTGGCTGGAGTTGCCCTTTCTAGTGCCCAAAAGCTATCAAACCCCCCATCCTCATGGGTCTCTCTGCGTGGACATTATCATGCTAACCCAAACAAAGCAAAAAAAACCCACAAATGCAACTGCAGAGCTCCTGTGTTCTCCTTCCAGAGGAATTCAACCCAAGCAGCCTCAGACTTTTGGAAGCGTGCTGGTGATTGGTGTTGTGACAGGTGGGACTTCAGCTCTGTGGTCGCCCTGATAAAATGATTAGACCCTGGCCGTGGCTGGAAGAATTAATGAGAGGAACTGATGCCTCGTGGGCTGTTTTTCCTTTGGCTGCCTCACCAGCAGCAGCGAGTTGGTTTTTCTTGTTAAACATATGGCATTATTTTTCAGCTGCTTCCTTCTTTTCCAGAATTTGCTCTAGGGAATTGCTTCTTTAAGTCTGCTCGGTACAGTTTAATGCCTTTTTCTGAGAAGTAAATTTTACATAGCTGGAAGGTTTGGAAGAGGGTGAGTTTTGGTGGTTTATTTTTAAGATTTTTTTTTGTTATAAGGCCAACAGCATCCTGGCTTCTATCAGAAATCGGGCAGCCATTGTGACTAGGGCAGGGACCATTCCCTTGGACTCAGCACTGGGGAGGCTGCCCCTTGAATCCTGGGGTCAGTTTTGGGCCCCTCACTCCCAGAAGGTCCTTGAGGGGTTGGAATGGATCCAAAGAAGGGCAACGGAGCTGCTGGGGAAGGGTCTAGAGGCCAAGCGTGGGGAGGAGCAGCTGAGGGAGCTGGGGGTGCTGAGCCTGGAGCAAAGGAGGCTCAGGGGAGACCTTCTGGCTCTGCACAGCTCCTGACAGGAGCCTGGAGCCAGGGGGGGGTCGGGCTCTGCTCCCAAGGAACAAGGGACAGGACAAGAGGAAACAGCCTCAAGTTGCCCCAGGGGAGGTTGAAGTTGAATATTAGGAAAAATGTCTTCTCTGAAAGGTTTGCCCAGGGCAGTGGTGGGGTCCCCATCCCTGCACGTGTTTAAAAGTGATGTAGATGTGGTGCTGAGGGACATGGTTTAGCAGAGGACTTTAGCAGCAGAATTACATTGATGGTTGGACTTGATGATCTTGAAGATCATTTCCCCCAAACCTACCAGGACTAGACGTTGCCTGAGATATGGATGCCCACTTTGGGACCCCTATTTACACCTCCCATCTTTATCATCCAGCAGTTTCTGACCTATGCACCAGCTGAACACGAGGTTAGAGAGGAGCTTGTGGTGTCCTTCTCCCCCATATCCCACTCGGGGAGGAGGAAGGCTGGAGAAGGTCCTCCTGGCTGGACTGCCCTGGCTCACTGAATCCCTTGCTTGCCTTCACAAAGCAAAGACCTGCAGTCCTCCATAAACTCAGTCCTGCACTATCTGGCTTGCTCAGAGCTCCACTGTTACAGACATCCGTTTTCTTCCAGAAGAAATCACATTCTGGAAGGGGGATGGTGTGGTGCACACATCAATCTCCTCCTAAAATGCAGTCAGGATGTGGCCAGGTGCATTTTGGACCTGGAAAGTGGGAAGTGGTCCTGGGCCATCCGGTTTAAAGGTAACTGGAGACACCTCTGAACAGGTTTTTCCTGCTGTAAGCTCCGTTGTAGACCTACACCCCATTATTCTTAGTTATGTCCTCGAGGATCATCTACTGTGTTTCCTGTTCTCCCTTACAGTCTACACACTTCAGCCAACTGTGGGCAGTTTTATTGTCCTCAGCCTACCAGCACCTCATAACTCCTTGAAAACCAAAGCTAATGCCAGAAGTGAACAGAAGGCACATTCTCATCTGAAATACGGGTACCCACAACACCTCCCACAAACGAGCACCCTCCCTGCACCCACATCCCTCCCCTTCCTCCTTACTCAGGGAAAAGATGCCCAACTTAAAAGAAAAGGATAAAAAAAAGAGAAGTCTTCCCCCCACGTTGCAGGTTTCTCCTGGAACGTGGTTTCTCATGAAGCTTCAAGAGCTTTTTGAGGCCATTGGGATCTGAGGTAGGGAACCAGAGCTCAGATCTGCTGTTGGGAGCAGGAGCTCACAGCCTCACTCAGCTTTCCACCTCTCCAGCCCAATGCCTGTTTCTCAGCAGGAGGCACTTGGCAGAGGTGGGGAATGCTCTCAGAGGCTGCACCAAGACCAGCTGCCACATGCAGATTGGGAGGATGGCAAGAGGTACTGTCTCCAAGCCTGGGCTGATCCTTCCAGAACTCCTGGAAGCACCACGGTGTAAATCTCACCATTTAGAAATGATAAAAGCTTCCCAAGAGAGCCAACCTGTCCTTGCAAAAGCCACCCAGCATCTGATGCTCACCCTGCCTCTGTCCCCACTCCCACATTTCTGCATAGCCACCACCTGCTTCAAAGACCACCTCCAACAGGCTTCCTACAGGTCACGACTTACCCCAGCCAAATAATGTGAATCCCCAAAGATACTTCTTCTCTGAGAAAAATGCCATGAAGATGAGGCTGTGGAGATAGAGCCCTTCCACCAGAATCCAGTAGTAATTGGTTGCCAGGAAGTAGAGGAAGAAGGTAACTGCTACTTTACAGCCCACCTGCAAGGACCACAGAAAGAGTTTATGTCAGGAACACGGTGAGAATTTTTTGCTCTACATAAAGTCAGAATTTACCAAGATGGGCTGGAAAACACGATGGAGAAAGGAAGAAAAAAACCCCAAAATCAGAAAAATCTGTTGCAGGACTTTTACAAGGGGGAAACAACGAGTGCAAGAGCAGAAGAGATGAACATCAGAGAAGAAAGGTTCCCCTCAGCCTGACATCACATCTCCAGGAGGACAGGGCATGTATGGAAAGGTGATCATAGAATGTCTGGGCTGGAAGGGAGCTCCAGAGGTCACCTAGTCCAGCTTCCCCACCATAAGCAGGGACATCTCCAACTAGATCAAGCTGCTCAGATGATGACCTGATCCTACTCTCTCCCAACCCTGGGAGCTCATCCACTTTGTGTTTTAGTTCTTCCCTGTGTCTCTTTGTCCATGGTAGAGGACAAAGGGCTGTGGCCAAGTCACCTCGGTCTGGGTGACCTGGTGCAAGTCACATCACTGGGAAATAATGCTCCCACCTCATGGAGAGACATTGGCACCCTGCAGAGGGCAAGTCAACCCATCCTGTCATGGATGTTCAAGAGAGGAGCCCCCAGGGCTGCCTGTCTTTCCTCAACGAGTGTGAAGACCCCCTAGATGGCTGCTGTTGGCTCCTCCAAGACCAAGCAGCAACTGGAGCGTTCCACCTACAATGTCAAGGTGTTTTCTGAACAGACTTGAGCTGCAAGGTGGGAGTCCAGGTGAAGACTTCCAGGATGCACTGATCTTAAATAGGCTCAGAAGCTGACGCCTCACTCCATGCTGACATCAATCCTTTGCTTTCTGGAGAGGAAAACCCTGACTGTGACTCAACACTCCCCTGTCCTTGGGAGAAAGGGGCAAGGCCACCTTTCCTCCAGCATTTCTCACTCCTAGCAGAGAAAGGCTGCACAGCAACGATGCCACACGGGGTTAGTTGGTACAAAGGGACACAGAAAGTCACCTCTTGCCAACGTGGGCTCTGGGTAGTTCCATCTCACAGGAAGCCCGTGGCTACCAAACACACCCCATGGCAGCAGCACGTCTCCATGCTGCTCCTTCCTTTGAGAGGGACACAAGCACCGTGCAGAAAATGTCAATAATAGGTACCATGTACATAAAAAGCAATTTTTATTCTGGCACAGCTCTCCTGTCCAATCAAAATGAACATGCATATATTATGTACCTCTATAAAATTATGGCCATATTTGGTTTTATAGTTGACACAAATAGACTAAGAATTGACTAGTCAATTTAAAATGGAATTAAATATAAAAATTTAGTGACTAAAATGAGTAAAAATAGAAGGAATATCAATTTAAAAAGCCCCATCCAGGTTTAGTTTTACATTTAGACAAAATCACCATGGACCCATACACAGGGAACATCAAACAATAACCACAAAGCTCCCGATTCACCCAGAAATGAAATAAATTCGTTGTTGCCTTCATCATTGGTCTGCCCTTCAACTGGGAGGAATGGGAAACGCCATTAAATTGCTATTATTCAAAGAATGAAGTATTTTATCCCAATTATTCCTTATGATGAGTCCTGCACAAGGAGAAATGGAAAACAACGTGGTGAAACGTTTTGTGTTCTCCCCAAAAAGGGGAAGTTTTGAAGAGTGCTGAGTGCTCCAGCCAGAGAGTCACCAAATTAATGAAGTGGAGGTCTGAAAGGGGAAGGAAACGTGACAATAAATGTCCACTTGGACTTGGATGAAGAGTGGGACACTTCACACACGTTGGTTTTATGCATATGGGTGTTGGTGTCCAGCTCCCTGGTAGTAGCCCAGGCTCTGAAAGACTTGAGAAACCAAACGAGTGCACAGGTTTGCTGCCACTTTGCAAGGGCCACTCCACCAGGATGTCTGAGTGAGCTCAGACCTTTGATGGTAACCCTTGAGACTAAGAATCTACCTCCTCTACCTCTGCAGCATCCCCCAAGGTGTGGATGATGAGCTATCACCCCTAGCATCCACCACGGGAAACCTGTGATGGGACTGATGACAAGGTGACAAGCAGACAGCTTCAGGAGGTGAGGGATGACTTTGAAACCTGAGGATGGACTCCATCCCCACCCGAGCACCTGGACCACACAGATACTGCCACCTGAACTTTCTCTACAGTGAAAAGAAACACCAACTTCTAGAGCCAAGCTCAACTGACTTGACTTCAGTTTTTGTTGACTCAATTGGTTGGGGGGACCACACTGGCCCAGCTGCCCACAGATGGAACCTGAGGTGATCAGATTGAATGAAGGTGGCTCTTTTGTAGACATGCTTTTTGAAGTCTACCCTTATGATGGTGCATAATCCCTCCACTCTCCCTTCTAAAATGCCTTTTTTTGGTTGTTTTTCCAGAGATGGGAGTGAAAAATTACATCAGGAGCAACCACTTATGGTTTGCTGCAGAATTACAGTGGGGTGAGTTGTCTACTACTGACCTTCTTCCTACAAGCTCTGGCTCTGGAGTCAGGGCTGAGAGTCTCTCAAGACACGTTGAATGGTGTCTTTGCTCCATCTGAGCTGTCAGTTGGATGGCACAGTGATGCCTCCATGGGTCATAGAGAGGAGCTCCAAGTGGAAAGTCATCCAACAGCTCGTTGTGAAGGGGGAAGAACTTGCTGGGAAATGCAAACCCTGATGTTCTTGCTGGGAGAGCCAGGGCAGCTTCCAGAGCCATGCACTCCAGAGGGGAAAGTTGAAAATAGTCATAGATGGGAATCAGAACATCAACCTTGACCTCTCCTTTGCCACGGGGCTGGGCAGTCCCTCCAGTGGGTTGAGAGGGAGTAGGGAGGGATGGGAGAGGCAGTGGAGGGTGAGGAATGGCCAGGGGAGCTGGTGTCCCTCAGCAGGGTGGAAAATCCCCCCTAAAGAAGAGAGAGAGAGGACAGAGCCACGAAGCCTGGAGATCCAGCTGCTCTGGAGGTACTCACAAACTGGGATTTATCCGCTGGAGGGGCTTCAGTGATGGACTTCAAGTCTTCCTCTGAGATCCTCTCCATCTCCTCCAGAGCTGACCCGGAGTACAGGACCGCGTCCTTCACGAAGATGCTGACAGCTCTCAGCATGAAGGAGACAAACAGGTGCATGTGGATGTAGTTCCTAGTGCAGTGCAAACGTCTGGAGGAGGAGACAGAGCACGGTTAGGAGGAGTTCAACCCATCTGCTGGACAGGCTCAGGGTCAGCTCTGCTTCTGAAGAGCTTCTCGTCAGAGCTGGGGCACTGTGGGGAAGCAGTGCTGGATCCACTGCTCACGGTCCATCCATGGGGTGGGTAAATCATCCATGGGGTGGGTAAATCATCCATGGGGTGGGTAAATGAATTACTGCCTGTTCCAGGGCTTTCTTAGAGTCATGGAATGGTTTGGGTGGGAAGGGACCTTCCAAGGTCTGGGGACAGACTTCTGAGCAGGGGCTGTTGGAGCAGGATAATGGGAGATGGTTCTAAACTCAAAGAGGGAGGTTTAGACTAGAGAGAAGGAAGAGATGTTTGATGCTGAGGGTGGTGAGCCCCTGGCCCAGGTTGTCCCGAGAGGTGGTCGCTGCACCATCCCTGGAACCATTCCAGGGGAGGTTGGATGGAGCTCTGAGCACCCTGCTCTAGCTGCAGATGTCCCTGCTCCCTGCAGGGGTTGGACTGGATGACCTTGAAAGGTCCCTTCCCACCCAAACCATTCCATGATCCTGTGTGCACCACTAGGTGCAGCGTGTGCACGAGGAGCAGATCCCTGGGGTTCAGTGACACCCAAGGGGGTGCCCATCAGACCTCCAGGCATTTCCCAAGACCTCCAGACAGCAGGCAGGACACACGTCCAGTGCTCACTGACAGCAAAGTGTGTACCCTGTCCGTGCCCCTGTCCCTCTTCAATCCACCCCACCAACCAATCTCAACCTCAAACCCTGCCTTAAACACTTCACCTCCATCTCCAGAAGAAACGGTCTGCAAAGGTTACAGGACTTGTGACAACTTCACAAGAACCTTTCAGAGAGCCTTGTAAACTGCTCATCGTTGTGCCCACTCCAAATTTAGAAGCAACTCCAGGAGTAATTACAGTGTGCTGGGCTGTTCTCTCTGTTTGCCATCCAAGACACCATCCTGGGTTTGGGCACGTTGAGCAAGGGCATCAACGACCTCGTGGCTGCTGGTTGTAAAGCGCTTTAAGGTCCTTTTTGGGGGAAAAGGTGGATGGTAAGGAGTGAAGGGCTTCGACTCCCTCCTGCAAGCTGTGTTTTAGAAATCATCATCGTGCCTTTGGGGAGAAGAAGGACCTAAGGGGCGTGCTGGGGTCCCCTTCTGTCCTCCGCAGCTCTGTGGCCACGTGGGAATTTAGGAATGGATTTAGACCCCTCTGAAATCCCCAGCTCCAATGTTGGACATAAAAATGGAAAGCTGTGCTTGTTTTTTCTTCTCCTTTGGAGGAGTTCTCTCCCAGTGCTCTCAGAATACAACTTATGCCAAGGGGAAGTGCTGAGGGGTAAGTGAAGATGGGCTTTGTTCCCTACGTTTGAAATGGAGTCAGCAAATCTCTGGACCATGTATAATCTGGAATAAAATCTGTCTTGGTCCCTGCTGCTGCTTAGATACTCCTGAAATTTCCTGAAGAACTCCTGAAACTCAGAGTACTTCTGCATACACGGACATTAAATATTTTAACACCCTTGCCAGTGTCCAGGGGGAAATGAAACAGGAGGGAAGGGGCTGACAGGCCAGGAGGGTGGTGGCAGGGATGGGTTCTGGGTCTAGAGCATGTGAAGTGCCACCAGGAGGGGGTCTGCAGTCCCCTTTGGCTTGTGTCTGTCACAGATTCGGGTGCTGGGGTGTTCTGCTATCCAAGCACATCCCCCCCCTGACCTCCTTTGGCTCGCTGCAGAGAGATCTGAGCACTTTTAGAGCTGAAGGGCACACATTTCCTTCCCAGTGGTATGTGTCTGGGGCTTAGCTCAGGCTCGCACAGTGGGAGCTGCTGGGTCCATCTGCAGACACCACGTGGCTGTTTGCTGCATGGAGAATTTCCCTCCACCAGCTGTTGTCTGGGTCCTGCTGTCTGCTAGGAGAAGATAACGGCCACTCACCAAAAAGAAACAAACCTGGGGCTGAGGGGAGGGGGCTCAGCACCCTGCTCTACCTGCAGGCCACCAGGTATGGGTTCCCAAAGGACAAACTTCTAGCTGTGAGTGAACACCTTTCATCCCTCCCATCCCACGGTCCCTGTGGCAGCAAGAAGATGCAACAGCCAGGCCTAAGGAAGGGATGGAGGAGGTTTAGACATTTAGGGGTCTACATCCCTTGGCAGGGGTGCTGGAGAGGGAGGGGAGACAATCAGAGTTGGGAGGGTGAGGGGTCAGTTGGGATCCCCAGGCACAGCAGCAGCATGGGGGGATTGGAGGAGTCAGTTTGGCACTTCTGTGTGCTTGGGGACCCCTTCAACGGGTCTAGCCTTCAATATTTGGGTTTAGAGTAGAATTTCCCTTATGAAAACCTAAAAATAAGCCACCTAAAGCTAAACCTGTCATCTGAAGGGGCAACGGGAACAGAAAACCCTCGAGAGACTTCCAAGGGAGACAAACCCCTTCCTGGAGATCCCTCTCTTCCCATTTTGCTACGAATTCGGTCTAGAAAACTCTACTGCAGGCGAGGGGAAGAAGTTCAAGCATCCCATCCACCCTCCCCCAAGAAGGGGTGACCTAAGTGACACTGACACAGCCCAAAACACAGACGCAACCTCTCGGGGCTCGCTGAAGAAGCACGTGCCACCCCACTTTTTATCCTCCAGCAAAGCCCAAGGCTCTCCCAGTCCAGTGACTGGAAAGAAGGTAGGTAGAAACAGAGCCGCCTACCTGAAGTATCCCAGGATAAGGACAGCAACTGTGAGGGATCCCAGAGAGATGGAGTATCCAACAGTATAAATCAAATAGAGGCGATCAAAGACCTCCTGCAGTACAAATGGTGGAGAAAATAGCCTCACATTAGAACGTGTCCCACTGCATCGTAACCCAACCGTGGTAGCAGCACAGATCTGGGCATCCAACCTGCTGGGGGTGGGCAGCTCTGGCTCTGGGAAACCTTTGGCAGTCACCCTTGTTGTCCCTAAATAGGGGAGATTTAGGTTAGATGTTAGGAAAGAGTTCTTCAGTATGAGGGTGAGGGATCCCTGGAATAGGTTGCCCAGAGAGGTGGTGGAGGCCCCATCCCTGGGGACATTCAAGATCAGGCTGGATGAGGCTCTGAGCAGCTTGATCTAGTTGGAGATGTCCCTGTTTATGGTGGGGTGGGTTGGGCTAGATGACCTTTGGAGGTCCCTTCCAGCCCAGACATTCTATGATGGATTCTATGATTTTATGACTCTATGATTCCCTTCTGGATCTCAGAGCAGCTTGACAAACTGTGTCCATCTTTCCTACCGAGCAAGGGGAGCTGGGATTTGTGCAAGGGACCAGTGAGGGAGCTGGGTGAATCCCACGCCCGGGGGGGTTTTGCAGCATTTTTCAGCCCAAAGGAACCCAAAGCGCTTTACAAGCTCTCAGCCCAATCCAAAGATCACTCGGTAACCTTGGCTCAAACAAAACGCCCGCTGACCTGGGATTTTTGTTGGAACTGTAAAAATTTAGCTATGAGGCTCTGCTGTACCCTTGCTGAATGACTGGTGTCCAGGCTGGGGGAGTGACAACCCACCACAGAAAACACGGGGAGGATATATTTTGGCTGGTGGAGTAGGAAAAGAAATCACCTGCATTTATTTTTCCTTTTTGGAAATCAATAGCAGCCTCTGATTGTGCTTCTCCAACCCAGACAGAGCTCAAACTTGCCAAAGCCCCATTGGAAAAGGTCCTGTCGCAGAAGAGCTCGTAGTAATAAATCCTGTGGTAGGTTTTAGTTCTCTTGGCCCTCTAGAGTTGGCCATAGAAACCCTGAGCTTGATGAGGCTCTGAGCAGCTTGATCTAGTTGGTAGATGTCTCTACTTACAGCAGGGGGGTTGGACTAGATGAGCTTTGGAGGTCCCTTCCCACCCAAACCTTCCACGATGAAACATGGCGATGCTTTTCATCATCCCGTGCTGGGGCACGTGGCTAAACTCAGCGAGTCCCAAATATCTGCCTGAAAAGGGTTAAAAAAAGCCCAAACCCTTCCACCATCCTCGCTCGCACTCCCTTTCGTCATCTGAAATTAGAAATCAACCCCAAAGAAACCACCCAATTCAGCACATTTCTCCTCGCTCCCTCCTCCCGCCCCACCCGCTGGGTTGGGAGAACATCAGGGATCAGCCAGGCTCTGAATGACAGCTCTGATTTTGATTTGAGGCTAGAAACCCTGGCCTGGAATGTGAAACCTCAGCCCTATTACATCAGAATCCCCAGATCTGTGAACGTTTCTCTGCGGTTTCCATGGGTAGAGCCAGTGTTAATCTACGTGTGCATGTGTGCCTATTTTTATAGATATATATTTATATACGTGGAGGCACCAGAAAGCCAATCTGAGCAGATTTGAGAGCTTTAGGGGGGAGGAAATAAAACCTCTTCCCCTTCAAAGCCTGGTGCACTTTCTCTTGGAACTGCCAAACATTTGCCTCCACGGTGAAAATCTTTTCAAACAAGAAAAATTCCTACTCCAAGTTTTGGATTCTCGGCAACTCGGCAGTTGTGAGGCACTAAAAAAAATGTCCCTGAGCTCCATTCAGAAATCTGACCAGGGGGATCCACGTTCCTATCAGACAACGGCACCCTTGTAGCAGCAATGGCCTTGGGAAGGGCTTGCTGATTGGCTGGCAGGACTTTTTCGGGGGCTGTGGTTAATTCCTCTGATTAACCACAGGGCCTCTTTTTGAAAGGAGGTTGAGTCAGAACTGCCAAGACATACAGATGGATGGTTGCATGCACGCTGCTGTGCCTGCCTGCAGGCTTAGGTGCTGTGAATCCAACCCTGTGTCACGACAAGGAGCCTCCAGGGAAGGTCTTTTTTTTTTGGATTGCATGCTCAAGTCCTCAGGGAAAGTCCCAGGAGCAAATCGTTGAGGTTCTCCAAAAGGCTGCACAGGGCAGCCCTTGGAAGAGCAGCTCACATGGGCTGGTTTCCAGCAGTGTTCATCCTCAGGAATGGTGAGACCTGGATTTAGCCAGGAGGAAAAAGAAATCAAAGCTCTGAAGGCAATTCCAGGTCTCACTCATCTCCTAGCACAAGGGAGGTCCCAGCTTGGAGGAAACCTCAATGCTGAATCAGGAAAGGTCCTCCAGGTGACAAAATATTGAGTCATCTGCCAGCTGAAACAACGACCTCCATGGTCTGAGAATCCTCTTTGCAGAGCCTAGATGGATTGGAGTTCCCAGAAGTAATTCCCAGAAGACCACAAAGGTCATGCATGGCTGAGCCATGGACACAACCTGGACCTCTACAGTCTCAAGACAGCACACAACTTACTAGACCATCCTGCTGCAGCAGGAGCTCTACAGAGTCACAGAATCCCAGAATGATTTGTGTTGGAAGGGACCTTAAAGATCATCTAGTTCCAACCCCACTAGACAAGGTTGCTCCAAGCCCCATCCAACTTGGCCTTGAGCACTTCCAGGGATGGAGCATCCACAACCTCCTTGGGCACCCTGCCAATGTCTCACCACCCTCAGAATGAAGAAATTCTTCCTAATATGTAAACATCATCTCCACTTTTTCACTGTGAAGCCACCACCCCTTGTCCTATCTCTACACTCCCTGATAAAGACTCCTTCCTCATCTTTCCTGTAGGCCTCCTTTAAGTACTTGGAAGGCCACTATAAGGTCTCCCCAGAGCCCCTTCTGCTCCAGGATGAACAACCCCAACTCCCTCACCTTACCTCAACTCACCTCACCTCAGCTCAACTCAACTCACCTCACCTCACCTCCACCTCATCTCAACTCACCTCACCTCAGCTCAGCTCAGAGGTGCTCCAGCCCTCGGATCATCTTCGTGACCCTGATGTCTCTTACAAATCCACCCTGGAGACAGACTGACCATCACTGATCATCTGCTGCAACCCACCCTGCAGAAGTCGGGTCTTGCCACACCATGAGACCTCGGTCTTCTCCATCCCATGCTCCCATGGGATGAGATAACTACCATAGAATCACAGCCTGGTTTGGGTGGGAAGGGACCTTTCAAGGTCATCCAGTCCAACCCCTGCAGGGACAGGGACATCTGCATCTAGGTGCTCAGAGCCCCGGCCAACCTCCCCTGGGATGGTTCCAGGGATGGGGCAGTGACCACCTCTCTGGGAAACCTGCACCAAGGTCTCACCACCCTCAGCATCAAACATGCTTCCTTCTCTCCAGCCTAAATCTCCCTCTTTGAGTTTCAAGCCATCCCCCTTGTCCTGTCCCAACAACCCCTGCTCAAAAGTCCCTCCCCAGCTTTCTGACAGGCCCCTGGAAGTCCTGGAAGGCCACCAGATTTTCTCCCCAGCTGAAGCCTTCTCCTCTCCAGGCTGCCCAAACCCAACTCTCTCCTGCTGGGCTCCCAGCAGAGGGGCTCCAACCCTCTGATCATTTTTTGTGACCCATTGATGGGATGGATCTGACCTTCTCCTTCTTCTCTCTCACAACTACTTTGAGCCTCTTGTATCTGTCATCTCCCTAAGGAGTGCCCAGCTTCTCCTCTTCCCCTGCCAACAGGGCCTGCAGAAGAATGTTCTGGAGACTTCCCATAACTGAGCCAGCCATGGTTGCTCCTGGGTGGAATGAGGCCCCTCTCATAGGGCTGAGCTCTTCTTGGGTTGGTGAAAGGACTTCCCATGGAGTCCTGCACCATGCACCCTCTCTTGGCCATGCTCTGTGGTTCTCCTGAGCAGCTCACAGCCCCAGGGCGCTTCCTTTACCCTCATCCACCCAGGTCACACCTTGCAAAGCTCTTCCAACCCCCAGCCCTCCATCTCACACCGTGCACCCTCTCTTGGCCATGCTCCGTGGTGCTCCTGAGCAGCTCACAGCCCCAGGGTGCTTCCTTTACCCTCATCCTCCCAGGTCACACCTTGCAAAGCTCCTCCAACCCCCAGCCCTCCATCTCACACCACCAGGACACCCCACCTGTCCACAGCAAGCTGTCCCACCTGCTCCTGCCTCCCCAACCTCGTTCCAGCCATAGCTCAGAGACTGGCAATGACCTAACCACCAAAAATCTGAGCACTATTTCACATCTATGGTGTGCTGGACCCATGACAAGATCTCCCCTTACTCCCCCTTCTTGGTTTGGTGGGAGACTTCCTCTCTGCTCCTCGTTGCACCTCAGCTTTCCACCAGCCTGACCTCAGGGTGGGACCTTCACGGCAGCCTGGTGGCTTTAGGAGAATGGGAAACTAAAGCAGAGCTGGAGATGGCTTCTGCAGGAACTCAGAGAGTACATGGAGAAACCAAACCATCCCCAGCCACCGTTGGGCATCCCTGGGCTGGAGGTGCCCCCTCCCACAAGGGTCCCTGTGGTCTGGACACCTTCCAGGTGTGTGACCCTCAGAGCTGTTGGCTGCCACGTTTTCATACCATGCTCAGAGCTTAACCTGACTCTTAATTTGTCCACTTCCACCAACGGGGAGATGATTTGCATGGAAGTGAATCCAGAGGAAAGCTGCAGGACAGCTTGGAGCTCCAGGTGTGGAGCTTTGAGGCCCCATCTCCTGGGAAACCAGGGCTGTGCTTTTACTCTTGCCTTGCAGCCAGCTGTAGGACAGTCTGTGTGAAGAGTGATTTCTGCTCCCTCAAAGTCATCTGGGTACATGGACTTTGTCAGGGTGGATGTGCTCCTCTAATTTAGATGTCTAACACGTGGATAGCTCCATCAGAGCTGGCCACCCGAGGTCCAGCAGCAGTGAGAAAGGGCTGCTTTAAGCTGCAGTTAATCTCTTTTAATTGCAGGGTGGTGTCCTCAGCCATCAGCTGTGGTGTCACCAGAGGAGCCCATGGTGACTAGCTCAAATAAAGGTATTTACATCCAGATAGCAAGTCCCATCTGTTGGAGACTCAGGGAAGAGGTCTCCTGACCCTCAGGACTCAATTCAGCTCTCCTCCCATGGAAGGACCTGAAGACTCTACAGCTTCACCACCTAAACGTTGCAATGGATCCAGAGGTCTTCTGAGGGGTTGGTAGGCAATGCCCAAGGGTGGGATTAGCAGGAGGTGGGGTTGGAAGCCTATAGAAGCTTTCCAGATCAACCATCTCCAAGGTTTCTGAGAGCTGCTGATTCAGAGGTTGCTAATGACACGGTTGAAATCAGCAGGGGAAGCATTTTACTGCTCTGAAAGATGAGCAGTGCCAGGAAGCTTCTGACACTGGCTCCAGTCGTTGATTTTTGGGTCTATTTTTTACAATAAATGATGGGATTAAAAGAAAGTTCAACATCAGGGACAAAAAATATCTGCAAAAGGCACAACACGGTCCCTGGTTTCCAAAGCCTCAAACACTGAGTGTTGAACATGACTTTTGTTACAGAATTCTTTCCCCCTTATCCATAAGAGGTTCTGGGTGCTTCAGATCCTCCCAATTTGGATATGGACTGGGCTCAGAGACACCCCAGTTGAGATGTGTCTCCATGAGTGTGGAGTGTCTGTGCTGGCAGGAGAGTCAATAAGGAAAGAGCTTCAGATTCAGTTGCCTACTCATAAGCACCAAGTGGGACAATCTTTTGAGCAAGGCCTGTTGGGACAGGACAAGGGGGATGGTTTGAAACTCAAAGAGGAAGATTTAGTCCAGAGAGAAGGAAGAGATGTTGGATGCTGAGGGTGGTGAGACCTTGGTGCAGGTTTCCCAGAGAGGTGGTCACTGCCCCATCCCTGGAACCATCCCAGGGGAGGTTGGGGGGGCTCTGAGCACCCTGCTCTAGCTGCAGATGTCCCTGCTCAGGGCAGGGGTTGGACTGGATGACCTTGAAAGGTCCCTTCCCACCCAAACCATCCCATGATTCTGGGTATGTTGTGTTGTGAGAGCTCTTGTGTTTCCATGTCAAGTATCATTATGTTGCTGTTAGAAACTACCAGACTTTCTCAACAGACTCTGGGCATAAACCACCAGAACCTCACTAGAAGGTGCTCCAGCATTGACAGGAACCCACCAGACCTAACCTATAGGCATGAAATGAGGACTGCACATCAGGGCTGCTTGCAGGAATGAAGAAGACATCTAAATTATGGCCTTCTTTTTTAATTTCTAGGCATATTTTAAAACATCTGCCCATCTTTCATGGTGCAAACGTGTCACACTTTGCTGGCATTTCACCCCTGTAGCTCAGTGCACACTATGCCAACACGTTTGATGCCATCAGTTCGAGGCTACACAAAGCTCTTGGCTTTGAAAAGGACCCCAGAGAGCACCAAGAGAAGACGTTTGGTTTGAACAATGGAGTTTAGATAAAGCAGCCCTGCAACACGCTGTGCCTCTCCCATTGTGCTTGGCATGTGATGGACCCTCCAGGCCTCTCTGATTTCCCTGGAAGCACTAAAACCACCACGACACAAAGAAGCAGTAGCAGATGAAGACAGGATTGGTGGGCTGAGGTTAGATCTTAGGGACTGGCCATCTTGCTAAGCTGGTGGTTTCCAAGCTGAGCTAACCTCCCAAGTTGTTGGCTCATCTTCCCCTTCTCCATGATTTCAGTAGATGGAGGTCACATTTACCCCTAAGCTCGTCCTTGAAAACAGGATGGGTTTGACCTGCTTTAAAAGAGGATGTATTTGGCACCAGTGATGTTTTTGGGGAAATCAGAATGAAGGAAATTTCTGCTTATTGAGCAAATGATGCCATTGCTCCTGCCAACGTCTGAGAAGGTGACCAGAAAAATGACCACGCTGAAGGTGCTGCTGTTTGGCTGGAAAGTCCATAGTCCAAGCACCACTATGGCTTTTGGAAAGAAAGTGCCTAAAAAAAGCTGCCTATTAATGCCAGAGGAACATCAGAACTTCTTGTGTCTACCACATTTGATGCAGAGATTGAGGATGTCCAAGACTCCAGGTTGCCCTCACTCCTGTTTTGAAGGGAATGTAAGAAAGCTGTAAAGAAATGGCCAGTCTGGGCCAAACCCCAGGTCCCTTCAGCTCTGCTCCCTGTCTCCTACACACCCAGGAACAGAGGCTTGGAGAAGAGTGTAAGAACAGAAGAAATGTAGGATAAATATAGAATTTTTATATATAACGTTCAGAGGCAGGGAGACTTTCTGAAGATCCAAGCTGCCACTGGGATGTCCATGCACATCTCCTGGGGGAGGAGTGGAAGAACAAGACTGCTGCTGCACTGATGAAGGGTTATCTTAAAAGCAGAATATGAGAGGAAGTATAGAATCATGGAATTATTTTGGCTGGAAAAGACCTTTGAGATCATGGAGTCCAACTGTGACCAGCACTGCCAAGTCCTCACTGCCCCATGTCCCTCACCCCACATCTCCACGGCTTGGGAACCCCTCCAGGGGTGGGGACTCCACCACTGCCCTGGGCAGCCTGGCACAGCCCTGGGCAACCCTCCAGGGCAAGAAATTGTTCCTCAGGGACAACTGAAACCTCCCCTGGGGCAACTAGAGGCCGTTTCCTCTTGTCCTGTCCCTTGTCCCTTGGGAGCAGAGCCCGACCCCCCCCTGGCTCCAGGCTCCTGTCAGGAGCTGTGCAGAGCCAGAAGGTCTCCCCTGAGCCTCCTTTGCTCCAGGCTCAGCACCCCCAGCTCCCTCAGCCTCTCCTCATAAGACATTTACAGACTGAGGTGTACTGGTGGCTTTCAGCACTGCCCAAAGGCACAAATCAAACCATCTCCTCTTTCATGATGTGCTGCTAAGACACCTCTCCACAAAATTTCTTCCTAGCCCTCACTAAACCATTGTCTTCTACAGACCACGACCACGACATGGATGTTCACACCAAGATTAACGTTATCTCCAAGATATTTGGGGAAACACACTTCACTAGCTACCTGCAGCCCACCTGCTCTCCTGCCTAAGGAGAGGACATCAATCTTCAGGGCTGTCAACCCTTCAGCAGTGCTCATTTTCCTTTAGGAAACAGCCCAAGAGCAATTGCTCCTCCTGTTAATTCTCCTGGCTCTGGTGGCTTTTGCCTACTTTGCTCAAGGAAAGTGTTTTCCTTGCCCCTCCAGGTGAAACAATCCTGTTTATATGGTAGTGAGAGACACAAACCTTCTGTAATGGTTTGAAACCTGCTGCCCCTGGTGGGGGGACATCTGAAACCCTAAACCAGGTACAAGCCTGAATGAAAGGGGCGTACCCCTGTCCTATTCCCACTCCCCTTTTTCCTGTCTTCAGGACTTCCTGCCAAGGTCTATAAAAAGGGGAGAAAGGCACAACTCTTCCTCTTGCTCCGCCTCTTCCTCTTGCTCCTTTGACCTTCTCCCTGGGCACACGCTGCTCTGCTGCTCCCTGTGCTACACGTGGCCGTGGCCATCTTGGAGCCCTGGGCCTGATCTACAGACTCTTCCCTGCCTCCATCCACGTCCAAGGATTGTGCATCCAGCTGCAATCCACCTCAATCCAGCGAGATCCAGCACCGGGGAGCCTCAGCACAGCATTTGGGTTTTGTATATTTGGAAGTTTAATCTTCCTCGCCTTGTTGTTCCTACAACCCCCCTTCCCTGTTCAACCCCGTCCCTTCTTCCTTTCTGTTCCCTGTTAAATAATATATTTCATTGTTTTCATTTTCAATTGGGTGCAAGGTTTTCATTTCCCCTGCCTTCCTTATTTACCTCTCTATCTGGGAAACTGAGGGATAAGGGAGGTGGGACACAGTTCTGCCTTCTAACTGGGACAGAACACCTTCTCTGGGGCCCTCCTGATACTCAGGTCAATCTTCTAATTATCCCACAGTGGCTAAAACGAGACAACTACATACCCTCAACAAAAATCTCTGGGTATATCTCTCTCTCTATGTGTGTGTGTGTGGACACTGGTGTTTATTTAGGAGGGAGGTGTCTCTGTATAGAGCTATCTATAGACACAGCCCTATTTCTAGAGATAACAATGCTGATATATATATATCTACAGCCACAGACAGACGTTGTCCTCCTAATGCATAGA